>NW_024609056.1:65000-102848 GCF_018296145.1 Oncorhynchus tshawytscha | reverse complement strand
ACCTGCTCTGAATACCAACACATCCTGTAGTTTCTCCAGCTGCTGTCCTATTCTATACAGAACCTAGAGAGTCACTGAGTCACAGAGTCCAACACAGTAGTCTCTCCAGCTGCTGTCCTATTCTATACAGAACCTAGAGAGTCACTGAGTCACAGAGTCCAACTCACCCTGTAGTCTCTCCAGCTGCTGTCCTATTCTATACAGAACCTAGAGAGTTACTGAGTCACAGAAAACACAGAGTCCAACTCACCCTGTAGTCTCTTTCTATACAGAACCTAGAGAGTCACTGAGTCACAGAGTCCAACTCACCCTGTAGTCTCTTTCTATACAGAACCTAGAGAGTCACTGAGTCACAGAGTCACAGAAAACACAGAGTCCAACGCACCCTTTAGTCTCTTTCTATACAGAACCTAGAGAGTCACTGAGTCAGAGTCCAACGCAGCCTGTAGTCTCTTTCTATACAGAACCTAGAGAGTCACTGAGTCAGAGTCCAACTCACCCTGTAGTCTCTCCAGCTGCTGTCCTATTCTATACAGAACCTAGAGAGTCACTGAGTCAGAGTCCAACTCACCCTGTAGTCTCTCCAGCTGCTGTCCTATTCTATACAGAACCTAGAGAGTCACTGAGTCACAGAGTCCAACTCACCCTGTAGTCTCTCCAGCTGCTGTCCTATTCTATACAGAACCTAGAGAGTCACTGAGTCAGAGTCCAACTCACCCTGTAGTCTCTCCAGCTGCTGTCCTATTCTATACAGAACCTAGAGAGTCACTGAGTCAGAGTCCAACTCACCCTGTAGTCTCTCCAGCTGCTGTCCTATTCTATACAGAACCTAGAGAGTCACTGAGTCAGAGTCCAACTCACCCTGTAGTCTCTCCAGCTGCTGTCCTATTCTATACAGAACCTAGAGAGTCACTGAGTCAGAGTCCAACTCACCCTGTAGTCTCTCCAGCTGCTGTCCTATTCTATACAGAACCTAGAGAGTCACTGAGTCAGAGTCCAACTCACCCTGTAGTCTCTCCAGCTGCTGTCCTATTCTATACAGAACCTAGAGAGTCACTGAGTCAGAGTCCAACTCACCCTGTAGTCTCTCCAGCTGCTGTCCTATTCTATACAGAACCTAGAGAGTCACTGAGTCAGAGTCCAACTCACCCTGTAGTCTCTCCAGCTGCTGTCCTATTCTATACAGAACCTAGAGAGTCACTCATTGTTTTTCCATGCAGTGTGTCTTGTTTAGTCAGCCTGTTTAATATACTGTCTGTTTCCTGTGCCTGAACAGGACGTGTTCCTGACATGCTTCTCTCTGGTGAGCCCTGCCTCCTTTGAGAACGTCAGAGCGAAGGTGAGAGTCTCTATCGCCCTGCTAAATAACAGTGATGGTAATATCCCTAATATGGTCAGCTCCACATTGTACAGTAATATCCCTAATATGGTCAGCTCCACATTGTACAGTAATATCCCTAATATGGTCAGCTCCACATTGTACAGTAATATCCCTAATATGGTCAGCTCCACATTGTACAGTAATATCCCTAATATGGTCAGCTCCACATTGTACAGTAATATCCCTAATATGGTCAGCTCCACATTGTACAGTAATATCCCTAATATGGTCAGCTCCACATTGTACAGTAATATCCCTAATATGGTCAGCTCCACATTGTACAGTAATATCCCTAATATGGTCAGCTCCACATTGTACAGTAATATCCCTAATATGGTCAGCTCCACATTGTACAGTAATATCCCTAATATGGTCAGCTCCACATTGTACAGTAATATCCCTAATATGGTCAGCTCCACATTGTACAGTAATATCCCTAATATGGTCAGCTCCACATTGTACAGTAATATCCCTAATATGGTCAGCTCCACATTGTACAGTGTTACATTGTGTTTATTCATGTTGCTGTTGGGGTTGTTGGCCCAACTCCACAACTTCTTTATGTAGGTTGACCTTTTAAGACCTTATAACCCTTTGACCTTAATGATCTTAACAGTGGCACTTCCGGGTACCACTGTTCAAGGTCACATACATTTTTAAAAATGTAACTAGGCAAGTCAGTTAAGAACAAATTCTTATTTACAATGATGGTCTAAGGCACTGCATCTCAGTGGTAGAGGCGTCACGACAGACACCCTGGTTCGAATCCAGGCTGTATCACAACCGGCCGTGATTGGGAGTCCCATAGGGCGGTGTACAATTGGCCCAGCATCGTCTGGGTTTGGCCCAGCGTCGTCCGGGTTTGGCCCAGCGTCGTCTGGGTTTGGCCCAGCGTCGTCCGGGTTTGGCCCAGCGTCGTCCGGGTTTGGCCCAGCGTCGTCCGGGTTTGGCCCAGCGTCGTCCGGGTTTGGCCCAGCGTCGTCCGGGTTTGGCCCAGCGTCGTCCGGGTTTGGCCCAGCGTCGTCCGGGTTTGGCCCAGCGTCGTCCGGGTTTGGCCCAGCGTCGTCCGGGTTTGGCCGGTGTAGGACGTCATTGTATATAAGAATTTGTTCTTAACTGACTTGCCTAGTTCAATAAAGGTTCAAATTAAATGAAGATGAACCCTTGACCTTTGACCTCTATGTGACCTTGAACAGTGGTACCCGGAAGTGCGTCACCACTGCCCCAACACCCCCATTATCCTGGTGGGCACGAAGCTGGACCTGAGGGACGACAAGGACACTATTGAGAGGCTGAGGGACAAGAAGTTGTCCCCAATCACCTACCCTCAGGGCCTGGCCATGGCACGGGAGATAGGTGGGTGTCTGTGGAGGGTGGTGTTTTAGTTTGAGAACGAGAGCGAGGATGTAGTGTGTCTGAATGTGTTTCTGACAGCTTCTTTCAGCTCTAGTGTTCACCTGTGTGTGAATTCACCTAGTTTCTGACTGACCAATTGGATGTGTGTCTGTCCTCATCCCCTTCTCTGATTGGCTGTCTCCTGTCCCCTACAGGTGCGGTGAAGTACCTGGAGTGCTCAGCCCTGACCCAGAGGGGCTGAAGACGGTTTTCGACGAGGCCATCCGGGCCGTCCTGTGCCCGCCACCAATCAAAAAGAGGCGCAAGAAGTGCACCCTCTTCTGAGAGGGGGGCGAGGAGGAGGGGGCCTGCAAGAAATTAAAACTGAATCTACTGCTAATCTATCGCTGTCAGTGTCTCAAATACTACCCTAGTCCCCCTTTAACACTGGCCAAAAGTAGTGCACTATGTAGGGAATAGGGTTGTTGTTTGTAAGGGAGTAGTAGTGCACTATGTAGGGAATAGGGTTGTTGTTTGAAAAGGAGCAGAAGTGCACTATGTAGGGAATAGGGTTGTTGTTTGTAAGGGAGTAGTAGTGCACTATGTAGGGAATAGGGTTTTTGTTTGTAAGAGAGCGGTAGTGCACTATGTAGGGAATAGGGTTGTTGTTTGTAAGAGAGCGGTAGTGCACTATGTAGGGAATAGGCAACGCTTCACAGATATAGGTTGAACTTGAAATGTGTGTCCCAAATTGCACCTGATTCCTTAAATAGTGCACTACTTTTGACCAGGACCCACATAGGGAATAGGGTGCACTACTTTTGACCAGGTCCCACATAGGGAATAGGGTGCACTACTTTTGACCAGGACCCACATAGGGAATAGGGTGCACTACTTTTGACCAGGTCCCACATAGGGAATTAGGGTGCCATTTGGGAAACAGACTAAGGCACAATTAATTGAACTCCTCTTTAGGACTTTTTTGTGACCGATGCCTTAAATCAATTGGGTAAATTGAACAGGTCAGTGTCTCAGAGAGAGAGGCCATTGAACGGGTCAGTGTCTCAGAGAGAGAGGCCAGTCTGAGTAAATGGAACGGGTCAGTGTCTCAGAGAGAGAGGCCATTCTGGGTAAATGGAACGGGTCAGTGTCTCAGAGAGAGAGGCCATTCTGGGTAAATGGAACGGGTCAGTGTCTCAGAGAGAGAGGCCAGTCTGGGTAAATGGAACGGGTCAGTGTCTTAAGAGAGAGAGCCAGTCTGGGTAAATGGAACAGTGTCTCAGAGAGAGAGGCCAGTCTGGGTAAATGGAACGGGTCAGTGTCTTAGAGAGAGAGGCCAGTCTGGGTAAATGGAATGGGTCAGTGTCTCAGAGAGAGAGGCCAGTCTGGGTAAATGGAATGGGTCAGTGTCTCAGAGAGAGAGGCCAGTCTGGGTAAATGGAATGGGTCAGTGTCTCAGAGAGAGAGGCCAGTCTGGGTAAATGGAACGGGTCAGTGTCTTAGAGAGAGAGGCCAGTCTGGGTAAATGGAACGGGTCAGTGTCTCAGAGAGAGAGGCCAGTCTGGGTAAATGGAACGGGTCAGTGTCTCAGAGAGAGAGGCCAGTCTGGGTAAATGGAATGGGTCAGTGTCTCAGAGAGAGAGGCCAGTCTGGGTAAATGGAACGGGTCAGTGTCTTAGTGTCTGGGTAAATGGAACGGGTCAGTGTCTCAGAGAGAGAGGCCAGTCTGGGTAAATGGAACGGGTCAGTGTCTCAGAGAGAGAGGCCAGTCTGGGTAAATGGAATGGGTCAGTGTCTCAGAGAGAGAGGCCAGTCTGGGTAAATGGAACGGGTCAGTGTCTCAGAGAGAGAGGCCAGTCTGGGTAAATGGAACGGGTCAGTGTCTCAGAGAGAGAGGCCAGTCTGGGTAAATGGAATGGGTCAGTGTCTCAGAGAGAGAGGCCAGTGAATGGGTCAGTGTCTCAGAGAGAGAGGCCAGTCTGGGTAAATGGAACGGGTCAGTGTCTCAGAGAGAGAGGCCAGTCTGGGTAAATGGAATGGGTCAGTGTCTCAGAGAGAGAGGCCAGTCTGGGTAAATGGAATGGGTCAGTGTCTCAGAGAGAGGCCATTGAATGGGTCAGTGTCTCAGAGAGAGAGGCCATTGAATGGGTCAGTGTCTCAGAGAGAGAGGCCAGTGAATGGGTAAATGGAACGGGTCAGTGTCTCAGAGAGAGAGGCCAGTCTAGAGATGGAGATGGAGGAACAACCATAATGGGTCAGTGTCTCAGAGAGAGAGGCCAGTCTGGGTAAATGGAACGGGTCAGTGTCTCAGAGAGAGAGGCCATTCTAGAGATGGAGATGGAGGAACAACCATAATGGGTCAGTGTCTCAGAGAGAGAGGCCAGTCTGGGTAAATGGAACGGGTCAGTGTCTCAGAGAGAGAGGCCATTCTAGAGATGGAGATGGAGGAACAACCATAATGGGTCAGTGTCTCAGAGAGAGAGGCCAGTCTGGTAAATGGAACAGGTCAGTGTCTCAGAGAGAGAGGCCATTCTAGAGATGGAGATGGAGGAACAACCATAATGGGTCAGTGTCTCAGAGAGAGAGGCCAGTCTGGGTAAATGGAACGGGTCAGTGTCTCAGAGAGAGAGGCCATTCTAGAGAGATGGAGGAACAACCATAATGGGTTGTACATCTGATACTGTCCTGATTAACTCAACTTCTTTCCTCCATAAGACAAAATACAGAACTCACACAGACACACACAGGTGATTGGTTTATGTCTGTGACCAGTACAGTACTGTAGTACCAGGTGATTGGTTTATGTCTGTAACCAGTACAGTACTGTAGTACCAGGTGATTGGTTTATGTCTGTGACCAGTACAGTACTGTAGTACCAGGTGATTGGTTTATGTCTGTAACCAGTACAGTACTGTAGTACCAGGTGATTGGTTTATGTCTGTGACCAGTACAGTACTGTAGTACCAGGTGATTGGTTTATGTCTGTAACCAGTACAGTACTGTAGTACCAGGTGATTGGTTTATGTCTGTGACCAGTACAGTACTATAAGTACCAGGTGATTGGTTTATGTCTGTAACCAGTACAGTACTGTAGTACCAGGTGATTGGTTTATGTCTGTAACCAGTACAGTACTGTCGTACCAGGTGATTGGTTTATGTATATAACCAGTACAGTACTATAAGACCAGGTGATTGGTTTATGTCTGTAACCAGTACAGTACTGTAGTACCAGGTGATTGGTTTATGTCTGTAACCAGTACAGTACTGTAGTACCAGGTGATTGGTTTATGTCTGTAACCAGTACAGTACTGTAGTACCAGGTGATTGGTTTATGTCTGTAACCAGTACAGTACTGTAGTACCAGGTGATTGGTTTATGTCTGTAACCAGTACAGTACTGTAAGACCAGGTGATTGGTTTATGTCTGTAACCAGTACAGTACTGTAGTACCAGGTGATTGGTTTATGTCTGTAACCAGTACAGTACTGTAGTACCAGGTGATTGGTTTATGTCTGTAACCAGTACAGTACTGTAGTACCAGGTGATTGGTTTATGTCTGTAACCAGTACAGTACTGTAGTACCAGGTGATTGGTTTATGTCTGTAACCAGTACAGTACTATAAGACCAGGTGATTGGTTTATGTCTGTAACCAGTACAGTACTGTAGTACCAGGTGATTGGTTTATGTCTGTAACCAGTACAGTACTATAAGACCAGGTGATTGGTTTATGTCTGTAACCAGTACAGTACTGTAGGACCAGGTGATTGGTTTATGTCTGTAACCAGTACAGTACTGTAGTACCAGGTGATTGGTTTATGTCTGTAACCAGTACAGTACTGTAGTACCAGGTGATTGGTTTATGTCTGTAACCAGTACAGTACTGTAGTACCAGGTGATTGGTTTATGTCTGTAACCAGTACAGTACTTTAGTACCAGGTGATTGGTTTATGTCTGTAACCAGTACAGTACTGTAGGACCAGGTGATTGGTTTATGTATATAACCAGTACAGTACTATAAGACCAGGTGATTGGTTTATGTCTATAACCCTGCAGTACTATAAGACCAGGTGATTGGTTTATGTCTGTAACCAGTACAGTACTGTAGTACCAGGTGATTGGTTTATGTCTGTAACCAGTACAGTACTGTAGTACCAGGTGATTGGTTTATGTCTGTAACCAGTACAGTACTTTAGTACCAGGTGATTGGTTTATGTCTGTAACCAGTACAGTACTGTAGGACCAGGTGATTGGTTTATGTATATAACCAGTACAGTACTATAAGACCAGGTGATTGGTTTATGTCTATAACCCTGCAGTACTATAAGACCAGGTGATTGGTTTATGTCTATAACCCTGCAGTACTATAAGACCAGGTGATTGGTTTATGTCTGTAACCAGTACAGTACTGTAGTACCAGGAGATTGGTTTATGTCTGTAACCCTGCAGTACTGTAGTACCAGGTGATTGGTTTATGTCTGTAACCAGTACAGTACTATAAGACCAGGTGATTGGTTTAGTAACCAGTACAGTACTATAAGACCAGGTGATTGGTTTATGTCTGTAACCAGTACAGTACTGTAGGACCAGGTGATTGGTTTATGTCTGTAACCAGTACAGTACTGTAGTACCAGGTGATTGGTTTATGTATATAACCAGTACAGTACTATAAGACCAGGTGATTGGTTTATGTCTGTGACCAGTACAGTACTATACCCAGTGATTGGTTTATGTCTGTAACCAGTACTGTAGTACCAGGTGATTGGTTTATGTATATAACCAGTACAGTACTATAAGACCAGGTGATTGGTTTATGTCTGTAACCAGTACAGTACTGTAGGACCAGGTGATTGGTTTATGTATATAACCAGTACAGTACTGTAGTACCAGGTACATGTAACCAGTACAGTACTGTAGACCAGGTGATTGGTTTATGTCTGTAACCAGTACAGTACTATAAGACCAGGTGATTGGTTTATGTCTGTAACCAGTACAGTACTGTAGTACCAGGTGATTGGTTTATGTCTGTAACCAGTACAGTACTTTAGTACCAGGTGATTGGTTTATGTCTGTAACCAGTACAGTACTGTAGGACCAGGTGATTGGTTTATGTATATAACCAGTACAGTACTATAAGACCAGGTGATTGGTTTATGTCTATAACCCTGCAGTACTATAAGACCAGGTGATTGGTTTATGTCTGTAACCAGTACAGTACTGTAGTACCAGGTGATTGGTTTATGTCTGTAACCAGTACAGTACTGTAGTACCAGGTGATTGGTTTATGTCTGTAACCAGTACAGTACTGTAGTACCAGGTGATTGGTTTATGTCTGTAACCAGTACAGTACTGTAGTACCAGGTGATTGGTTTATGTATATAACCAGTACAGTACTATAAGACCAGGTGATTGGTTTATGTCTGTGACCAGTACAGTACTATACGACCAGGTGATTGGTTTATGTCTGTAACCAGTACAGTACTGTAGTACCAGGTGATTGGTTTATGTATATAACCAGTACAGTACTATAAGACCAGGTGATTGGTTTATGTCTGTAACCAGTACAGTACTGTAGGACCAGGTGATTGGTTTATGTATATAACCAGTACAGTACTGTAGTACCAGGTGATTGGTTTATGTCTGTAACCAGTACAGTACTGTAGTACCAGGTGATTGGTTTATGTCTGTAACCAGTACAGTACTGTAGTACCAGGTGATTGGTTTATGTCTGTAACCAGTACAGTACTTTAGTACCAGGTGATTGGTTTATGTCTGTAACCAGTACAGTACTGTAGGACCAGGTGATTGGTTTATGTATATAACCAGTACAGTACTATAAGACCAGGTGATTGGTTTATGTCTATAACCCTGCAGTACTATAAGACCAGGTGATTGGTTTATGTCTGTAACCAGTACAGTACTGTAGTACCAGGTGATTGGTTTATGTCTGTAACCAGTACAGTACTGTAGTACCAGGTGATTGGTTTATGTCTGTAACCAGTACAGTACTTTAGTACCAGGTGATTGGTTTATGTCTGTAACCAGTACAGTACTGTAGGACCAGGTGATTGGTTTATGTATATAACCAGTACAGTACTATAAGACCAGGTGATTGGTTTATGTCTATAACCCTGCAGTACTATAAGACCAGGTGATTGGTTTATGTCTATAACCCTGCAGTACTATAAGACCAGGTGATTGGTTTATGTCTGTAACCAGTACAGTACTGTAGTACCAGGTGATTGGTTTATGTCTGTAACCCTGCAGTACTGTAGTACCAGGTGATTGGTTTATGTCTGTAACCAGTACAGTACTATAAGACCAGGTGATTGGTTTATGTCTGTAACCAGTACAGTACTATAAGACCAGGTGATTGGTTTATGTCTGTAACCAGTACAGTACTGTAGGACCAGGTGATTGGTTTATGTCTGTAACCACTACAGTACTGTAGTACCAGGTGATTGGTTTATGTATATAACCAGTACAGTACTATAAGACCAGGTGATTGGTTTATGTCTGTGACCAGTACAGTACTATACGACCAGGTGATTGGTTTATGTCTGTAACCAGTACAGTACTGTAGTACCAGGTGATTGGTTTATGTATATAACCAGTACAGTACTATAAGACCAGGTGATTGGTTTATGTCTGTAACCAGTACACTACTATAAGACCAGGTGATTGGTTTATGTATATAACCAGTACAGTACTGTAGTACCAGGTGATTGGTTTATGTATATAACCAGTACAGTACTATAAGACCAGGTGATTGGTTTATGTCTGTAACCAGTACAGTACTGTAGGACCAGGTGATTGGTTTATGTCTGTAACCAGTACAGTACTTTAGTACCAGGTGATTGGTTTATGTCTGTAACCAGTACAGTACTTTAGTACCAGGTGATTGGTTTATGTCTGTAACCAGTACAGTACTGTAGGACCAGGTGATTGGTTTATGTATATAACCAGTACAGTACTATAAGACCAGCTGATTGGTTTATGTCTATAACCCTGCAGTACTATAAGACCAGGTGATTGGTTTATGTCTGTAACCAGTACAGTACTGTAGTACCAGGTGATTGGTTTATGTCTGTAACCAGTACAGTACTATAAGACCAGGTGATTGGTTTATGTCTGTAACCAGTACAGTACTGTAGTACCAGGTGATTGGTTTATGTCTGTAACCAGTACAGTACTGTAGTACCAGGTGATTGGTTTATGTATATAACCAGTACAGTACTATAAGACCAGGTGATTGGTTTATGTTATGTCTATAACCCTGCAGTACTATAAGACCAGGTGATTGGTTTATGTCTATAACCCTGTACAGTACTATAAGACCAGGTGATTGGTTTATGTCTGTAACCAGTACAGTACTGTAGTACCAGGTGATTGGTTTATGTCTGTAACCCTGCAGTACTGTAGTACCAGGTGATTGGTTTATGTCTGTAACCAGTACAGTACTATAAGACCAGGTGATTGGTTTATGTCTGTAACCAGTACAGTACTATAAGACCAGGTGATTGGTTTATGTCTGTAACCAGTACAGTACTGTAGACCAGGTGATTGGTTTATGTCTGTAACCAGTACAGTACTGTAGTACCAGGTGATTGGTTTATGTATATAACCAGTACAGTACTATAAGACCAGGTGATTGGTTTATGTCTGTACCAGTACAGTACTATACGACCAGGTGATTGGTTTATGTCTGTAACCAGTAGTACTGTAGTACCAGGTGATTGGTTTATGTATATAACCAGTACAGTACTATAAGACCAGGTGATTGGTTTATGTCTGTAACCAGTACAGTACTGTAGGACCAGGTGATTGGTTTATGTATATAACCAGTACAGTACTGTAGACCAGGTGATTGGTTTATGTCTGTAACCAGTACAGTACTGTAGTACCAGGTGATTGGTTTATGTCTGTAACCAGTACAGTACTGTAGTACCAGGTGATTGGTTTATGTCTGTAACCAGTACAGTACTTTAGTACCAGGTGATTGGTTTATGTCTGTAACCAGTACAGTACTTTAGTACCAGGTGATTGGTTTATGTCTGTAGTACCAGGTGATTGGTTTATGTATATAACCAGTACAGTACTATAAGACCAGGTGATTGGTTTATGTCTATAACCCTGCAGTACTATAAGACCAGGTGATTGGTTTATGTCTGTAACCAGTACAGTACTGTAGTACCAGGTGATTGGTTTATGTCTGTAACCAGTACAGTACTGTAGTACCAGGTGATTGGTTTATGTCTGTAACCAGTACAGTACTTTAGTACCAGGTGATTGGTTTATGTCTGTAACCAGTACAGTACTGTAGGACCAGGTGATTGGTTTATGTATATAACCAGTACAGTACTATAAGACCAGGTGATTGGTTTATGTCTATAACCCTGCAGTACTATAAGACCAGGTGATTGGTTTATGTCTATAACCCTGCAGTACTATAAGACCAGGTGATTGGTTTATGTCTGTAACCAGTACAGTACTGTAGTACCAGGTGATTGGTTTATGTCTGTAACCCTGCAGTACTGTAGTACCAGGTGATTGGTTTATGTAACTGTACAGTACTATAAGACCAGGTGATTGGTTTATGTCTGTAACCAGTACAGTACTATAAGACCAGGTGATTGGTTTATGTCTGTAACCAGTACAGTACTGTAGTACCAGGTGATTGGTTTATGTCTGTAACCAGTACAGTACTGTAGTACCAGGTGATTGGTTTATGTATATAACCAGTACAGTACTATAAGACCAGGTGATTGGTTTATGTCTGTGACCAGTACAGTACTATACGACCAGGTGATTGGTTTATGTCTGTAACCAGTACAGTACTGTAGTACCAGGTGATTGGTTTATGTATATAACCAGTACAGTACTATAAGACCAGGTGATTGGTTTATGTCTGTAACCAGTACAGTACTGTAGGACCAGGTGATTGGTTTATGTCTGTAACCAGTACAGTACTGTAGTACCAGGTGATTGGTTTATGTCTGTAACCAGTACAGTACTGTAGTACCAGGTGATTGGTTTATGTCTGTAACCAGTACAGTACTTTAGTACCAGGTGATTGGTTTATGTCTGTAACCAGTACAGTACTGTAGGACCAGGTGATTGGTTTATGTCTGTAACCCTGCAGTACTGTAGTACCAGGTGATTGGTTTATGTCTGTAACCAGTACAGTACTATAAGACCAGGTGATTGGTTTATGTCTGTAACCAGTACAGTACTATAAGACCAGGTGATTGGTTTATGTCTGTAACCAGTACAGTACTGTAGGACCAGGTGATTGGTTTATGTCTGTAACCACTACAGTACTGTAGTACCAGGTGATTGGTTTATGTATATAACCAGTACAGTACTATAAGACCAGGTGATTGGTTTATGTCTGTGACCAGTACAGTACTATAGACCAGGTGATTGGTTTATGTCTGTAACCAGTACAGTACTGTAGTACCAGGTGATTGGTTTATGTATATAACCAGTACAGTACTATAAGACCAGGTGATTGGTTTATGTCTGTAACCAGTACAGTACTGTAGGACCAGGTGATTGGTTTATGTATATAACCAGTACAGTACTGTAGTACCAGGTGATTGGTTTATGTCTGTAACCAGTACAGTACTGTAGTACCAGGTGATTGGTTTATGTCTGTAACCAGTACAGTACTGTAGTACCAGGTGATTGGTTTATGTCTGTAACCAGTACAGTACTTTAGTACCAGGTGATTGGTTTATGTCTGTAACCAGTACAGTACTGTAGGACCAGGTGATTGGTTTATGTATATAACCAGTACAGTACTATAAGACCAGGTGATTGGTTTATGTCTATAACCAGTACAGTACTATAAGACCAGGTGATTGGTTTATGTCTGTAACCAGTACAGTACTGTAGGACCAGGTGATTGGTTTATGTCTGTAACCAGTACAGTACTTTAGTACCAGGTGATTGGTTTATGTCTGTAACCAGTACAGTACTTTAGTACCAGGTGATTGGTTTATGTCTGTAACCAGTACAGTACTGTAGGACCAGGTGATTGGTTTATGTATATAACCAGTACAGTACTATAAGACCAGGTGATTGGTTTATGTCTATAACCCTGTACTATAAGACCAGGTGATTGGTTTATGTCTATAACCCTGCAGTACTATAAGACCAGGTGATTGGTTTATGTCTGTAACCAGTACAGTACTGTAGTACCAGGAGATTGGTTTATGTCTGTAACCCTACAGTACTGTAGTACCAGGTGATTGGTTTATGTCTGTAACCAGTACAGTACTATAAGACCAGGTGATTGGTTTATGTCTGTAACCAGTACAGTACTATAAGACCAGGTGATTGGTTTATGTCTGTAACCAGTACAGTACTGTAGGACCAGGTGATTGGTTTATGTCTGTAACCAGTACAGTACTGTAGTACCAGGTGATTGGTTTATGTATATAACCAGTACAGTACTATAAGACCAGGTGATTGGTTTATGTCTGTGACCAGTACAGTACTATACGACCAGGTGATTGGTTTATGTCTGTAACCAGTACAGTACTGTAGTACCAGGTGATTGGTTTATGTATATAACCAGTACAGTACTATAAGACCAGGTGATTGGTTTATGTCTGTAACCAGTACAGTACTGTAGGACCAGGTGATTGGTTTATGTATATAACCAGTACAGTACTATAAGACCAGGTGATTGGTTTATGTCTGTAACCAGTACAGTACTATAAGACCAGGTGATTGGTTTATGTCTGTAACCAGTACAGTACTGTAGTACCAGGTGATTGGTTTATGTCTGTAACCAGTACAGTACTGTAGTACCAGGTGATTGGTTTATGTCTGTAACCAGTACAGTACTGTAGTACCAGGTGATTGGTTTATGTCTGTAACCAGTACAGTACTATAAGACCAGGTGATTGGTTTATGTCTGTAACCAGTACAGTACTGTAGTACCAGGTGATTGGTTTATGTCTGTAACCAGTACAGTACTGTAGGACCAGGTGATTGGTTTATGTCTGTAACCAGTACAGTACTGTAAGTACCAGGTGATTGGTTTATGTCTGTAACCAGTACAGTACTGTAGTACCAGGTGATTGGTTTATGTCTGTCCAGTACAGTACTATACCCAGGTGATTGGTTTATGTCTGTAACCAGTACAGTACTGTAGTACCAGGTGATTGGTTTATGTATATAACCAGTACAGTACTATAAGACCAGGTGATTGGTTTATGTCTGTAACCAGTACAGTACTGTAGGACCAGGTGATTGGTTTATGTATATAACCAGTACAGTACTGTAGTACCAGGTGATTGGTTTATGTCTGTAACCAGTACAGTACTGTAGTACCAGGTGATTGGTTTATGTCTGTAACCAGTACAGTACTGTAGTACCAGGTGATTGGTTTATGTCTGTAACCAGTACAGTACTTAGTACCAGGTGATTGGTTTATGTCTGTAACCAGTACAGTACTGTAGGACCAGGTGATTGGTTTATGTATATAACCAGTACAGTACTATAAGACCAGGTGATTGGTTTATGTCTATAACCCTGCAGTACTATAAGACCAGGTGATTGGTTTATGTCTGTAACCAGTACAGTACTGTAGTACCAGGTGATTGGTTTATGTCTGTAACCAGTACAGTACTGTAGTACCAGGTGATTGGTTTATGTCTGTAACCAGTACAGTACTTTAGTACCAGGTGATTGGTTTATGTCTGTAACCAGTACAGTACTGTAGGACCAGGTGATTGGTTTATGTATATAACCAGTACAGTACTATAAGACCAGGTGATTGGTTTATGTCTATAACCCTGCAGTACTATAAGACCAGGTGATTGGTTTATGTCTATAACCCTACAGTACTATAAGACCAGGTGATTGGTTTATGTCTGTAACCAGTACAGTACTGTAGTACCAGGAGATTGGTTTATGTCTGTAACCCTGCAGTACTGTAGTACCAGGTGATTGGTTTATGTCTGTAACCAGTACAGTACTATAAGACCAGGTGATTGGTTTATGTCTGTAACCAGTACAGTACTATAAGACCAGGTGATTGGTTTATGTCTGTAACCAGTACAGTACTGTAGGACCAGGTGATTGGTTTATGTCTGTAACCACTACAGTACTGTAGTACCAGGTGATTGGTTTATGTATATAACCAGTACAGTACTATAAGACCAGGTGATTGGTTTATGTCTGTGACCAGTACAGTACTATACGACCAGGTGATTGGTTTATGTCTGTAACCAGTACAGTACTGTAGTACCAGGTGATTGGTTTATGTATATAACCAGTACAGTACTATAAGACCAGGTGATTGGTTTATGTCTGTAACCAGTACAGTACTGTAGGACCAGGTGATTGGTTTATGTATATAACCAGTACAGTACTGTAGTACCAGGTGATTGGTTTATGTCTGTAACCAGTACAGTACTGTAGTACCAGGTGATTGGTTTATGTGTGTAACCAGTACTGTACTGTAGTACCAGGTGATTGGTTTATGTCTGTAACCAGTACAGTACTGTAGTACCAGGTGATTGGTTTATGTCTGTAACCAGTACAGTACTGTAGTACCAGGTGATTGGTTTATGTCTGTAACCAGTACAGTACTGTAGGACCAGGTGATTGGTTTATGTATATAACCAGTACAGTACTATAAGACCAGCTGATTGGTTTATGTCTATAACCAGTACAGTACTATAAGACCAGGTGATTGGTTTATGTCTGTAACCAGTACAGTACTGTAGTACCAGGTGATTGGTTTATGTCTGTAACCAGTACAGTACTGTAGTACCAGGTGATTGGTTTATGTCTGTAACCAGTACAGTACTGTAGGACCAGGTGATTGGTTTATGTCTGTAACCAGTACAGTACTGTAGTACCAGGTGATTGGTTTATGTCTATAACCAGTACAGTACTATAAGACCAGGTGATTGGTTTATGTCTGTGACCAGTACAGTACTATAGACCAGGTGATTGGTTTATGTCTGTAACCAGTACAGTACTGTAGTACCAGGTGATTGGTTTATGTATATAACCAGTACAGTACTATAAGACCAGGTGATTGGTTTATGTCTGTAACCAGTACAGTACTGTAGGACCAGGTGATTGGTTTATGTATATAACCAGTACAGTACTGTAGTACCAGGTGATTGGTTTATGTAAGTAACCCTGCAGTACTGTAGTACCAGGTGATTGGTTTATGTCTATAACCAGTACAGTACTGTAGGACCAGGTGATTGGTTTATGTCTGTAACCAGTACAGTACTGTAGTACCAGGTGATTGGTTTATGTCTATAACCAGTACAGTACTGTAGGACCAGGTGATTGGTTTATGTATATAACCAGTACAGTACTATAAGACCAGGTGATTGGTTTATGTCTATAACCCTGCAGTACTATAAGACCAGGTGATTGGTTTATGTCTGTAACCAGTACAGTACTGTAGTACCAGGTGATTGGTTTATGTCTGTAACCAGTACAGTACTGTAGTACCAGGTGATTGGTTTATGTCTGTAACCAGTACAGTACTGTAGTACCAGGTGATTGGTTTATGTCTGTAACCAGTACAGTACTGTAGGACCAGGTGATTGGTTTATGTATATAACCAGTACAGTACTATAAGACCAGCTGATTGGTTTATGTCTATAACCCTGCAGTACTATAAGACCAGGTGATTGGTTTATGTCTATAACCCTGCAGTACTATAAGACCAGGTGATTGGTTTATGTCTGTAACCAGTACAGTACTGTAGTACCAGGAGATTGGTTTATGTCTGTAACCCTGCAGTACTGTAGTACCAGGTGATTGGTTTATGTCTGTAACCAGTACAGTACTATAAGACCAGGTGATTGGTTTATGTCTGTAACCAGTACAGTACTATAAGACCAGGTGATTGGTTTATGTCTGTAACCAGTACAGTACTGTAGGACCAGGTGATTGGTTTATGTCTGTAACCAGTACAGTACTGTAGTACCAGGTGATTGGTTTATGTATATAACCAGTACAGTACTATAAGACCAGGTGATTGGTTTATGTCTGTGACCAGTACAGTACTATACGACCAGGTGATTGGTTTATGTCTGTAACCAGTACAGTACTGTAGTACCAGGTGATTGGTTTATGTATATAACCAGTACAGTACTATAAGACCAGGTGATTGGTTTATGTCTGTAACCAGTACAGTACTGTAGGACCAGGTGATTGGTTTATGTATATAACCAGTACAGTACTGTAGTACCAGGTGATTGGTTTATGTCTGTAACCAGTACAGTACTGTAGTACCAGGTGATTGGTTTATGTCTGTAACCAGTACAGTACTGTAGTACCAGGTGATTGGTTTATGTCTGTAACCAGTACAGTACTTTAGTACCAGGTGATTGGTTTATGTCTGTAACCAGTACAGTACTTTAGTACCAGGTGATTGGTTTATGTCTGTAACCAGTACAGTACTGTAGTACCAGGTGATTGGTTTATGTCTGTAACCAGTACAGTACTATAAGACCAGGTGATTGGTTTATGTCTATAACCCTACAGTACTATAAGACCAGGTGATTGGTTTATGTCTGTAACCAGTACAGTACTGTAGTACCAGGTGATTGGTTTATGTCTGTAACCAGTACAGTACTGTAGTACCAGGTGATTGGTTTATGTCTGTAACCAGTACAGTACTGTAGTACCAGGTGATTGGTTTATGTCTGTAACCAGTACAGTACTGTAGTACCAGGTGATTGGTTTATGTCTATAACCAGTATAGTACTATAAGACCAGGTGATTGGTTTATGTCTGCAACCCTGCAGTACTATAAGACCAGGTGATTGGTTTATGTCTATAACCCTACAGTACTATAAGTACCAGGTGATTGGTTTATGTCTGTAACCAGTACAGTACTGTAGTACCAGGTGATTGGTTTATGTCTGTAACCCTGCAGTACAGTACTGATTGGTTTATGTACAGTACTATAAGACCAGTGATTGGTTTATGTCTGTAACCAGTACAGTACTATAAGACCAGGTGATTGGTTTATGTCTGTAACCAGTACAGTACTGTAGGACCAGGTGATTGGTTTATGTCTGTAACCAGTACAGTACTGTAGTACCAGGTGATTGGTTTATGTGTACAGTACTATAAGACCAGGTGATTGGTTTATGTCTGTAACCAGTACAGTACTTTAGGACCAGGTGATTGGTTTATGTCTGTAACCAGTACAGTACTGTAGTACCAGGTGATTGGTTTATGTATATAACCAGTACAGTACTATAAGACCAGGTGATTGGTTTATGTCTGTGACCAGCACAGTACTGTAGTACCAGGTGATTGGTTTATGTCTATAAGCAGTACAGTACTGTAGTACCAGGTGATTGGTTTATGTCTGTAACCAGTACAGTACTGTAGTACCAGGTGATTGGTTTATGTCTATAACCAGTATAGTACTATAAGACCAGGTGATTGGTTTATGTCTGCAACCCTGCAGTACTATAGTACCACGTGATTGGTTTATGTCTATAACCAGTACAGTACTGTAGGTGACCAGGTGATTTGGTTTATGTCTATAACCAGTACAGTACTATAAGACCAGGTGATTGGTTTATGTCTGTAACCCTGCAGTACTATAAGACCAGGTGATTGGTTTATGTCTGTAACCAGTACAGTACTGTAGTACCAGGTGATTGGTTTATGTCTGTAACCAGTACAGTACTGTAGTACCAGGTGATTGGTTTATGTCTGTAACCAGTACAGTACTTTAGTACCAGGTGATTGGTTTATGTCTGTAACCAGTACAGTACTGTAGGACCAGGTGATTGGTTTATGTATATAACCAGGTGATTGGTTTATGTCTATAACCCTGCAGTACTATAAGACCAGGTGATTGGTTTATGTCTATAACCCTGCAGTACTATAAGACCAGGTGATTGGTTTATGTCTGTAACCAGTACAGTACTGTAGTACCAGGTGATTGGTTTATGTCTGTAACCCTGCAGTACTGTAGTACCAGGTGATTGGTTTATGTCTGTAACCAGTACAGTACTATAAGACCAGGTGATTGGTTTATGTCTGTAACCAGTACAGTACTATAAGACCAGGTGATTGGTTTATGTCTGTAACCAGTACAGTACTGTAGGACCAGGTGATTGGTTTATGTCTGTAACCAGTACAGTACTGTAGTACCAGGTGATTGGTTTATGTATATAACCAGTACAGTACTATAAGACCAGGTGATTGGTTTATGTCTGTGACCAGTACAGTACTATACGACCAGGTGATTGGTTTATGTCTGTAACCAGTACAGTACTGTAGTACCAGGTGATTGGTTTATGTATATAACCAGTACAGTACTATAAGACCAGGTGATTGGTTTATGTCTGTAACCAGTACAGTACTGTAGGACCAGGTGATTGGTTTATGTATATAACCAGTACAGTACTGTAGTACCAGGTGATTGGTTTATGTCTGTAACCAGTACAGTACTGTAGTACCAGGTGATTGGTTTATGTCTGTAACAGTACAGTACTTTAGACCAGGTTTGGTTTATGTCTGTAACCAGTACAGTACTGTAGGACCAGGTGATTGGTTTATGTCTGTAACCCTGTACTGTAGTACCAGGTGATTGGTTTATGTCTGTAACCAGTACAGTACTATAAGACCAGGTGATTGGTTTATGTCTGTAACCAGTACAGTACTATAAGACCAGGTGATTGGTTTATGTCTGTAACCAGTACAGTACTGTAGGACCAGGTGATTGGTTTATGTCTGTAACCAGTACAGTACTGTAGTACCAGGTGATTGGTTTATGTATATAACCAGTACAGTACTATAAGACCAGGTGATTGGTTTATGTCTGTGACCAGTACAGTACTATACGACCAGGTGATTGGTTTATGTCTGTAACCAGTACAGTACTGTAGTACCAGGTGATTGGTTTATGTATATAACCAGTACAGTACTATAAGACCAGGTGATTGGTTTATGTCTGTAACCAGTACAGTACTGTAGGACCAGGTGATTGGTTTATGTATATAACCAGTACAGTACTGTAGTACCAGGTGATTGGTTTATGTCTGTAACCAGTACAGTACTGTAGTACCAGGTGATTGGTTTATGTCTGTAACCAGTACAGTACTGTAGTACCAGGTGATTGGTTTATGTCTGTAACCAGTACAGTACTTTAGTACCAGGTGATTGGTTTATGTCTGTAACCAGTACAGTACTGTAGGACCAGGTGATTGGTTTATGTATATAACCAGTACAGTACTATAAGACCAGGTGATTGGTTTATGTCTATAACCCTGCAGTACTATAAGACCAGGTGATTGGTTTATGTCTGTAACCAGTACAGTACTGTAGTACCAGGTGATTGGTTTATGTCTGTAACCAGTACAGTACTGTAGTACCAGGTGATTGGTTTATGTCTGTAACCAGTACAGTACTTTAGTACCAGGTGATTGGTTTATGTCTGTAACCAGTACAGTACTGTAGGACCAGGTGATTGGTTTATGTATATAACCAGTACAGTACTATAAGACCAGGTGATTGGTTTATGTCTATAACCCTGCAGTACTATAAGACCAGGTGATTGGTTTATGTCTATAACCCTGCAGTACTATAAGACCAGGTGATTGGTTTATGTCTGTAACCAGTACAGTACTGTAGTACCAGGAGATTGGTTTATGTCTGTAACCCTGCAGTACTGTAGTACCAGGTGATTGGTTTATGTCTGTAACCAGTACAGTACTATAAGACCAGGTGATTGGTTTATGTCTGTAACCAGTACAGTACTATAAGACCAGGTGATTGGTTTATGTCTGTAACCAGTACAGTACTGTAGGACCAGGTGATTGGTTTATGTCTGTAACCACTACAGTACTGTAGTACCAGGTGATTGGTTTATGTATATAACCAGTACAGTACTATAAGACCAGGTGATTGGTTTATGTCTGTGACCAGTACAGTACTATACGACCAGGTGATTGGTTTATGTCTGTAACCAGTAGGGTACTGTAGTACCAGGTGATTGGTTTATGTATATAACCAGTACAGTACTATAAGACCAGGTGATTGGTTTATGTCTGTAACCAGTACAGTACTGTAGGACCAGGTGATTGGTTTATGTATATAACCAGTACAGTACTGTAGTACCAGGTGATTGGTTTATGTCTGTAACCAGTACAGTACTGTAGTACCAGGTGATTGGTTTATGTCTGTAACCAGTACAGTACTGTAGTACCAGGTGATTGGTTTATGTCTGTAACCAGTACAGTACTGTAGTACCAGGTGATTGGTTTATGTCTGTAACCAGTACAGTACTTTAGTACCAGGTGATTGGTTTATGTCTGTAACCAGTACAGTACTGTAGGACCAGGTGATTGGTTTATGTATATAACCAGTACAGTACTATAAGACCAGGTGATTGGTTTATGTCTATAACCCTGCAGTACTATAAGACCAGGTGATTGGTTTATGTCTGTTACCAGTACAGTACTGTAGTACCAGGTGATTGGTTTATGTCTGTAACCAGTACAGTACTGTAGTACCAGGTGATTGGTTTATGTATGTAACCCTGCAGTACTGTAGTACCAGGTGATTGGTTTATGTCTGTAACCCTGCAGTACTATAAGACCAGGTGATTGGTTTATGTCTGTAACCCTGCAGTACTGTAGTACCAGGTGATTGGTTTATGTCTGTAACCAGTACAGTACTGTAGTACCAGGTGATTGGTTTATGTATATAACCAGTACAGTACTATAAGACCAGGTGATTGGTTTATGTCTGTGACCAGTACAGTACTATACGACCAGGTGATTGGTTTATGTCTGTAACCAGTACAGTACTGTAGTACCAGGTGATTGGTTTATGTATATAACCAGTACAGTACTATAAGACCAGGTGATTGGTTTATGTCTGTAACCAGTACACTACTATAAGACCAGGTGATTGGTTTATGTATATAACCAGTACAGTACTATAAGACCAGGTGATTGGTTTATGTCTGTAACCAGTACAGTACTGTAGTACCAGGTGATTGGTTTATGTATATAACCAGTACAGTACTGTAGGACCAGGTGATTGGTTTATGTCTGTAACAGTACAGTACTGTAGTACCAGGTGATTGGTTTATGTATGTAACCAGTACAGTACTGTAGGACCAGGTGATTGGTTTATGTCTGTGACCAGTACAGTACTATAAGACCAGGTGATTGGTTTATGTCTGTGACCAGTACAGTACTATAAGACCAGGTGATTGGTTTATGTCTGTAACCAGTACAGTACTTTAGGACCAGGTGATTGGTTTATGTCTGTAACCAGTACAGTACTGTAGTACCAGGTGATTGGTTTATGTATATAACCAGTACAGTACTATAAGACCAGGTGATTGGTTTATGTCTGTGACCAGCACAGTACTGTAGTACCAGGTGATTGGTTTATGTCTATAAGCAGTACAGTACTGTAGTACCAGGTGATTGGTTTATGTCTGTAACCAGTACAGTACTGTAGTACCAGGTGATTGGTTTATGTCTGTAACCAGTACAGTACTGTAGTACCAGGTGATCGGTTTATGTCTATAACCAGTACAGTACTATAAGACCAGGTGATTGGTTTATGTCTGTGACCAGTACAGTACTGTAGTACCAGGTGATTGGTTTATGTCTGTAACCAGTAGGGTACTGTAGTACCAGGTGATTGGTTTATGTATATAACCAGTACAGTACTATAAGACCAGGTGATTGGTTTATGTCTGTAACCAGTACAGTACTGTAGGACCAGGTGATTGGTTTATGTATATAACCAGTACAGTACTGTAGTACCAGGTGATTGGTTTATGTCTGTAACCAGTACAGTACTGTAGTACCAGGTGATTGGTTTATGTCTGTAACCAGTACAGTACTGTAGTACCAGGTGATTGGTTTATGTCTGTAACCAGTACAGTACTTTAGTACCAGGTGATTGGTTTATGTCTGTAACCAGTACAGTACTTTAGTACCAGGTGATTGGTTTATGTCTGTAACCAGTACAGTACTTTAGTACCAGGTGATTGGTTTATGTCTGTAACCAGTACAGTACTGTAGGACCAGGTGATTGGTTTATGTATATAACCAGTACAGTACTATAAGACCAGGTGATTGGTTTATGTCTGTAACCCTGCCAGTACAGTACTGTAGTACCAGGTGATTGGTTTATGTCTGTAACCAGTACAGTACTGTAGTACCAGGTGATTGGTTTATGTCTGTAACCCTACAGTACTGTAGTACCAGGTGATTGGTTTATGTCTGTAACCAGTACAGTACTATAAGACCAGGTGATTGGTTTATGTCTGTAACCAGTACAGTACCCAGGTGATTGGTTTATGTCTGTAACCAGTACAGTACTGTAGTACCAGGTGATTGGTTTATGTATATAACCAGTACAGTACTATAAGACCAGGTGATTGGTTTATGTCTGTGACCAGTACAGTACTATACGACCAGGTGATTGGTTTATGTCTGTAACCAGTACAGTACTGTAGTACCAGGTGATTGGTTTATGTATATAACCAGTACAGTACTATAAGACCAGGTGATTGGTTTATGTCTGTAACCAGTACAGTACTATAAGACCAGGTGATTGGTTTATGTATATAACCAGTACAGTACTATAAGACCAGGTGATTGGTTTATGTCTGTAACCAGTACAGTACTGTAGTACCAGGTGATTGGTTTATGGTACAGTACTTATGATTGGTTTATGTCTGTAACCAGTACAGTACTGTAGTACCAGGTGATTGGTTTATGTCTGTAACCAGTACAGTACTGTAGGACCAGGTGATTGGTTTATGTCTGTGACCAGTACAGTACTATAAGACCAGGTGATTGGTTTATGTCTGTGACCAGTACAGTACTGTAGTACCAGGTGATTGGTTTATGTATATAACCAGTACAGTACTATAAGACCAGGTGATTGGTTTATGTCTGTAACCAGTACAGTACTATAAGACCAGGTGATTGGTTTATGTCTGTAACCAGTACAGTACTGTAGTACCAGGTGATTGGTTTATGTATATAACCAGTACAGTACTATAAGACCAGGTGATTGGTTTATGTCTGTAACCAGTACAGTACTATAAGACCAGGTGATTGGTTTATGTCTGTAACCAGTACAGTACTTTAGGACCAGGTGATTGGTTTATGTCTGTGACCAGTACAGTACTGTAGTACCAGGTGATTGGTTTATGTCTATAACCAGTACAGTACTGTAGTACCAGGTGATTGGTTTATGTCTGTAACCAGTACAGTACTGTAGTACCAGGTGATTGGTTTATGTCTGCAACCCTGTACAGTACTATAGTACCAGGTGATTGGTTTATGTCTATAACCAGTACAGTACTGTAGTACCAGGTGATTGGTTTATGTCTATAACCAGTACAGTACTGTAGGACCAGGTGATTGGTTTATGTCTATAACCAGTACAGTACTGTAATACCAGGTGATTGGTTTATGTCTGTAACCAGTACAGTACTGTAGTACCAGGTGATTGGTTTATGTCTGTAACCAGTACAGTACTGTAGGACCAGGTGATTGGTTTATGTATATAACCAGTACAGTACTGTAGTACCAGGTGATTGGTTTATGTATATAACCAGTACAGTACTGTAGTACCAGGTGATTGGTTTATGTATATAACCAATACAGTACTGTCGTACCAGGTGATTGGTTTATGTCTGTAACCAGTACAGTACTGTAGTACCAGGTGATTGGTTTATGTCTGTAACCAGTACCTAGTGTCTGTAACCAGTACAGTACTGTAGTACCAGGTGATTGGTTTATGTCTGTAACCCTGTAGTACAGGTGATTGGTTTATGTCTACTGTAGTACCAGGTGATTGGTTTATGTCTGTAACCAGTACAGTACTATAAGACCAGGTGATTGGTTTATGTCTGTAACCAGTACAGTACTGTAGGACCAGGTGATTGGTTTATGTCTGTAACCAGTACAGTACTGTAGTACCAGGTGATTGGTTTATGTCTATAACCAGTACAGTACTATAAGACCAGGTGATTGGTTTATGTCTGTAACCAGTACAGTACTATACGACCAGGTGATTGGTTTATGTCTGTAACCAGTACAGTACTGTAGTACCAGGTGATTGGTTTATGTATATAACCAGTACAGTACTATAAGACCAGGTGATTGGTTTATGTCTGTAACCAGTACACTACTATAAGACCAGGTGATTGGTTTATGTATATAACCAGTACAGTACTATAAGACCAGGTGATTGGTTTATGTCTGTAACCAGTACAGTACTGTAGTACCAGGTGATTGGTTTATGTATATAACCAGTACAGTACTGTAGGACCAGGTGATTGGTTTATGTCTGTAACCAGTACAGTACTGTAGTACCAGGTGATTGGTTTATGTATGTAACCAGTACAGTACTGTAGTACCAGGTGATTGGTTTATGTCTGTAACCAGTACAGTACTATAAGACCAGGTGATTGGTTTATGTCTGTGACCAGTACAGTACTGTAGTACCAGGTGATTGGTTTATGTATATAACCAGTACAGTACTATAAGACCAGGTGATTGGTTTATGTCTGTAACCAGTACAGTACTATAAGACCAGGTGATTGGTTTATGTCTGTAACCAGTACAGTACTGTAGTACCAGGTGATTGGTTTATGTATATAACCAGTACAGTACTATAAGACCAGGTGATTGGTTTATGTCTGTAACCAGTACAGTACTATAAGACCAGGTGATTGGTTTATGTCTGTAACCAGTACAGTACCCAGGTGATTGGTTTATGTCTGTAACCAGTACAGTACTGTAGTACCAGGTGATTGGTTTATGTCTGTAACCAGTACAGTACTGTAGTACCAGGTGATTGGTTTATGTCTGTAACCAGTACAGTACTGTAGTACCAGGTGATTGGTTTATGTCTGTAACCAGTACAGTACTGTAGTACCAGGTGATTGGTTTATGTCTGTAACCAGTACAGTACTGTCGTACCAGGTGATTGGTTTATGTATATAACCAGTACAGTACTATAAGACCAGGTGATTGGTTTATGTCTGTAACCAGTACAGTACTGTAGTACCAGGTGATTGGTTTATGTCTGTAACCAGTACAGTACTGTAGTACCAGGTGATTGGTTTATGTCTATAACCAGTACAGTACTGTAGTACCAGGTGATTGGTTTATGTATATAACCAGTACAGTACTGTAGTACCAGGTGATTGGTTTATGTACTACAGTACTGTAGACCAGGTGATTGGTTTATGTCTGTAACCAGTACAGTACTGTAGTACCAGGTGATTGGTTTATGTCTGTAACCAGTACAGTACTATAAGACCAGGTGATTGGTTTATGTCTGTAACCAGTACAGTACTATAAGACCAGGTGATTGGTTTATGTCTATAACCCTACAGTACTGTAGGACCAGGTGATTGGTTTATGTATATAACCAGTACAGTACTGTAGTACCAGGTGATTGGTTTATGTCTGTAACCAGTACAGTACTGTAGTACCAGGTGATTGGTTTATGTCTGTAACCCTGCAGTACTGTAGTACCAGGTGATTGGTTTATGTCTGTAACCAGTACAGTACTATAAGACCAGGTGATTGGTTTATGTCTGTAACCAGTACAGTACTATAAGACCAGGTGATTGGTTTATGTCTGTAACCAGTACAGTACTGTAGGACCAGGTGATTGGTTTATGTCTGTAACCAGTACAGTACTGTAGTACCAGGTGATTGGTTTATGTATATAACCAGTACAGTACTATAAGACCAGGTGATTGGTTTATGTCTGTGACCAGTACAGTACTATACGACCAGGTGATTGGTTTATGTCTGTAACCAGTACAGTACTGTAGTACCAGGTGATTGGTTTATGTATATAACCAGTACAGTACTATAAGACCAGGTGATTGGTTTATGTCTGTAACCAGTACAGTACTGTAGGACCAGGTGATTGGTTTATGTATATAACCAGTACAGTACTGTAGTACCAGGTGATTGGTTTATGTCTGTAACCAGTACAGTACTGTAGTACCAGGTGATTGGTTTATGTCTGTAACCATACAGTACTGTAGTACCAGGTGATTGGTTTATGTCTGTAACCAGTACAGTACTTTAGTACCAGGTGATTGGTTTATGTCTGTAACCAGTACAGTACTTTAGTACCAGGTGATTGGTTTATGTCTGTAACCAGTACAGTACTGTAGGACCAGGTGATTGGTTTATGTATATAACCAGTACAGTACTATAAGACCAGTGATTGGTTTATGTCTATAACCCTGTACTATAAGACCAGGTGATTGGTTTATGTCTGTAACCAGTACAGTACTGTAGTACCAGGTGATTGGTTTATGTCTGTAACCAGTACAGTACTGTAGTACCAGGTGATTGGTTTATGTCTGTAACCCTGCAGTACTGTAGTACCAGGTGATTGGTTTATGTCTGTAACCAGTACAGTACTATAAGACCAGGTGATTGGTTTATGTCTGTAACCAGTACAGTACTGTAGGACCAGGTGATTGGTTTATGTCTGTAACCAGTACAGTACTGTAGTACCAGGTGATTGGTTTATGTATATAACCAGTACAGTACTATAAGACCAGGTGATTGGTTTATGTCTGTGACCAGTACAGTACTATAGACCAGGTGATTGGTTTATGTCTGTAACCAGTACAGTACTGTAGTACCAGGTGATTGGTTTATGTCTATAACCAGTACAGTACTATAAGACCAGGTGATTGGTTTATGTCTGTAACCAGTACACACTATAAGACCAGGTGATTGGTTTATGTCTATAACCAGTACAGTACTATAAGACCAGGTGATTGGTTTATGTCTGTAACCAGTACAGTACTGTAGTACCAGGTGATTGGTTTATGTCTGTAACCAGTACAGTACTGTAGGACCAGGTGATTGGTTTATGTCTGTAACCAGTACAGTACTGTAGTACCAGGTGATTGGTTTATGTATGTAACCAGTACAGTACTGTAGACCAGGTGATTGGTTTATGTCTATAACCCTGCAGTACTATAAGACCAGGTGATTGGTTTATGTCTGTAACCAGTACAGTACTGTAGTACCAGGTGATTGGTTTATGTCTGTAACCAGTACAGTACTGTAGTACCAGGTGATTGGTTTATGTCTGTAACCAGTACAGTACTTTAGTACCAGGTGATTGGTTTATGTCTGTAACCAGTACCTGTAGGTGATTGGTTTATGTATATAACCAGTACAGTACTATAAGACCAGGTGATTGGTTTATGTCTATAACCCTGTACTATAAGACCAGGTACTAGTACTATAAGACCAGGTGATTGGTTTATGTCTGTAACCAGTACAGTACTGTAGTACCAGGTGATTGGTTTATGTCTGTAACCCTGCAGTACTGTAGTACCAGGTGATTGGTTTATGTCTGTAACCAGTACAGTACTATAAGACCAGGTGATTGGTTTATGTCTGTAACCAGTACAGTACTATAAGACCAGGTGATTGGTTTATGTCTGTAACCAGTACAGTACTGTAGGACCAGGTGATTGGTTTATGTCTGTAACCAGTACAGTACTGTAGTACCAGGTGATTGGTTTATGTATATAACCAGTACAGTACTATAAGACCAGGTGATTGGTTTATGTCTGTAACCAGTACAGTACTATAGTACCAGGTGATTGGTTTATGTCTGTAACCAGTACAGTACTGTAGTACCAGGTGATTGGTTTATGTATATAACCAGTACAGTACTATAAGACCAGGTGATTGGTTTATGTCTGTAACCAGTACAGTACTGTAGGACCAGGTGATTGGTTTATGTATAGTAGTACTGTAGTACCAGGTGATTGGTTTATGTCTGTAACCAGTACAGTACTGTAGTACCAGGTGATTGGTTTATGTCTGTAACCAGTACAGTACTTTAGTACCAGGTGATTGGTTTATGTCTGTAACCAGTACAGTACTGTAGGACCAGGTGATTGGTTTATGTCTGTAACCCTGCAGTACTGTAGTACCAGGTGATTGGTTTATGTCTGTAACCAGTACAGTACTATAAGACCAGGTGATTGGTTTATGTCTGTAACCAGTACAGTACTATAAGACCAGGTGATTGGTTTATGTCTGTAACCAGTACAGTACTGTAGTACCAGGTGATTGGTTTATGTCTGTAACCAGTACAGTACTGTAGTACCAGGTGATTGGTTTATGTATATAACCAGTACAGTACTATAAGACCAGGTGATTGGTTTATGTCTGTGACCAGTACAGTACTATACGACCAGGTGATTGGTTTATGTCTGTAACCAGTACAGTACTGTAGTACCAGGTGATTGGTTTATGTATATAACCAGTACAGTACTATAAGACCAGGTGATTGGTTTATGTCTGTAACCAGTACAGTACTGTAGGACCAGGTGATTGGTTTATGTATATAACCAGTACAGTACTGTAGTACCAGGTGATTGGTTTATGTCTGTAACCAGTACAGTACTGTAGTACCAGGTGATTGGTTTATGTCTGTAACCAGTACAGTACTGTAGTACCAGGTGATTGGTTTATGTCTGTAACCAGTACAGTACTTTAGTACCAGGTGATTGGTTTATGTCTGTAACCAGTACAGTACTGTAGGACCAGGTGATTGGTTTATGTATATAACCAGTACAGTACTATAAGACCAGGTGATTGGTTTATGTCTATAACCCTGCAGTACTATAAGACCAGGTGATTGGTTTATGTCTGTAACCAGTACAGTACTGTAGTACCAGGTGATTGGTTTATGTCTGTAACCAGTACAGTACTGTAGTACCAGGTGATTGGTTTATGTCTGTAACCAGTACAGTACTTTAGTACCAGGTGATTGGTTTATGTCTGTAACCAGTACAGTACTGTAGGACCAGGTGATTGGTTTATGTATATAACCAGTACAGTACTATAAGACCAGGTGATTGGTTTATGTCTATAACCCTGCAGTACTATAAGACCAGGTGATTGGTTTATGTCTATAACCCTGCAGTACTATAAGACCAGGTGATTGGTTTATGTCTGTAACCAGTACAGTACTGTAGTACCAGGAGATTGGTTTATGTCTGTAACCCTGCAGTACTGTAGTACCAGGTGATTGGTTTATGTCTGTAACCAGTACAGTACTATAAGACCAGGTGATTGGTTTATGTCTGTAACCAGTACAGTACTATAAGACCAGGTGATTGGTTTATGTCTGTAACCAGTACAGTACTGTAGGACCAGGTGATTGGTTTATGTCTGTAACCAGTACAGTACTGTAGTACCAGGTGATTGGTTTATGTATATAACCAGTACAGTACTATAAGACCAGGTGATTGGTTTATGTCTGTGACCAGTACAGTACTATACGACCAGGTGATTGGTTTATGTCTGTAACCAGTACAGTACTGTAGTACCAGGTGATTGGTTTATGTATATAACCAGTACAGTACTATAAGACCAGGTGATTGGTTTATGTCTGTAACCAGTACAGTACTGTAGGACCAGGTGATTGGTTTATGTATATAACCAGTACAGTACTGTAGTACCAGGTGATTGGTTTATGTCTGTAACCAGTACAGTACTGTAGTACCAGGTGATTGGTTTATGTCTGTAACCAGTACAGTACTGTAGTACCAGGTGATTGGTTTATGTCTGTAACCAGTACAGTACTTTAGTACCAGGTGATTGGTTTATGTCTGTAACCAGTACAGTACTGTAGGACCAGGTGATTGGTTTATGTATATAACCAGTACAGTACTATAAGACCAGGTGATTGGTTTATGTCTATAACCCTGCAGTACTATAAGACCAGGTGATTGGTTTATGTCTGTTACCAGTACAGTACTGTAGTACCAGGTGATTGGTTTATGTCTGTAACCAGTACAGTACTGTAGTACCAGGTGATTGGTTTATGTATGTAACCAGGTACTGTAGTACCAGGTGATTGGTTTATGTCTGTAACCAGTACAGTATATAAGACCAGGTGATTGGTTTATGTCTGTAACCAGTACAGTACTGTAGGACCAGGTGATTGGTTTATGTCTGTAACCAGTACAGTACTGTAGTACCAGGTGATTGGTTTATGTATATAACCAGTACAGTACTATAAGACCAGGTGATTGGTTTATGTCTGTAACCAGTACAGTACTATAGTACCAGGTGATTGGTTTATGTCTGTAACCAGTACAGTACTGTAGTACCAGGTGATTGGTTTATGTATATAACCAGTACAGTACTATAAGACCAGGTGATTGGTTTATGTCTGTAACCAGTACAGTACTATAAGACCAGGTGATTGGTTTATGTCTATAACCAGTACAGTACTATAAGACCAGGTGATTGGTTTATGTCTGTAACCAGTACAGTACTGTAGTACCAGGTGATTGGTTTATGTATATAACCAGTACAGTACTGTAGGACCAGGTGATTGGTTTATGTCTGTAACCAGTACAGTACTGTAGTACCAGGTGATTGGTTTATGTATGTAACCAGTACAGTACTGTAGGACCAGGTGATTGGTTTATGTCTGTAACCAGTACAGTACTATAAGACCAGGTGATTGGTTTATGTCTGTAACCAGTACAGTACTATAAGACCAGGTGATTGGTTTATGTCTGTAACCAGTACAGTACTGTAGGACCAGGTGATTGGTTTATGTCTGTAACCAGTACAGTACTGTAGTACCAGGTGATTGGTTTATGTATATAACCAGTACAGTACTATAAGACCAGGTGATTGGTTTATGTCTGTAACCAGTACAGTACTGTAGGACCAGGTGATTGGTTTATGTATATAACCAGTACAGTACTGTAGTACCAGGTGATTGGTTTATGTCTGTAACCAGTACAGTACTGTAGTACCAGGTGATTGGTTTATGTCTGTAACCAGTACAGTACTGTAGTACCAGGTGATTGGTTTATGTATATAACCAGTACAGTACTATAAGACCAGGTGATTGGTTTATGTCTGTAACCAGTACAGTACTATAAGACCAGGTGATTGGTTTATGTCTGTAACCAGTAGGGTACTGTAGTACCAGGTGATTGGTTTATGTATATAACCAGTACAGTACTATAAGACCAGGTGATTGGTTTATGTCTGTAACCAGTACAGTACTGTAGGACCAGGTGATTGGTTTATGTATATAACCAGTACAGTACTGTAGTACCAGGTGATTGGTTTATGTCTGTAACCAGTACAGTACTGTAGTACCAGGTGATTGGTTTATGTCTGTAACCAGTACAGTACTGTAGTACCAGGTGATTGGTTTATGTCTGTAACCAGTACAGTACTGTAGTACCAGGTGATTGGTTTATGTCTGTAACCAGTACAGTACTGTAGTACCAGGTGATTGGTTTATGTCTGTAACCAGTACAGTACTGTAGTACCAGGTGATTGGTTTATGTCTGTAACCAGTACAGTACTGTAGGACCAGGTGATTGGTTTATGTATATAACCAGTACAGTACTATAAGACCAGGTGATTGGTTTATGTCTGTAACCAGTACAGTACTGTAGGACCAGGTGATTGGTTTATGTCTGTAACCAGTACAGTACTGTAGTACCAGGTGATTGGTTTATGTCTGTAACCCTGCAGTACTGTAGTACCAGGTGATTGGTTTATGTCTGTAACCAGTACAGTACTATAAGACCAGGTGATTGGTTTATGTCTGTAACCAGTACAGTACTATAAGACCAGGTGATTGGTTTATGTCTGTAACCAGTACAGTACTGTAGTACCAGGTGATTGGTTTATGTATATAACCAGTACAGTACTATAAGACCAGGTGATTGGTTTATGTCTGTGACCAGTACAGTACTATACGACCAGGTGATTGGTTTATGTCTGTAACCAGTACAGTACTGTAGTACCAGGTGATTGGTTTATGTATATAACCAGTACAGTACTATAAGACCAGGTGATTGGTTTATGTCTGTAACCAGTACACTACTATAAGACCAGGTGATTGGTTTATGTATATAACCAGTACAGTACTATAAGACCAGGTGATTGGTTTATGTCTGTAACCAGTACAGTACTGTAGTACCAGGTGATTGGTTTATGTATATAACCAGTACAGTACTGTAGGACCAGGTGATTGGTTTATGTCTGTAACCAGTACAGTACTGTAGTACCAGGTGATTGGTTTATGTATGTAACCAATACAGTACTGTAGGACCAGGTGATTGGTTTATGTCTGTGACCAGTACAGTACTATAAGACCAGGTGATTGGTTTATGTCTGTACCAGTACAGTACTGTAGTACCAGGTGATTGGTTTATGTATATAACCAGTACAGTACTATAAGACCAGGTGATTGGTTTATGTCTGTGACCAGTACAGTACTATAAGACCAGGTGATTGGTTTATGTCTGTAACCAGTACAGTACTGTAGTACCAGGTGATTGGTTTATGTATATAACCAGTACAGTACTATAAGACCAGGTGATTGGTTTATGTCTGTAACCAGTACAGTACTATAAGACCAGGTGATTGGTTTATGTCTGTAACCAGTACAGTACTTTAGGACCAGGTGATTGGTTTATGTCTGTACCAGCACAGTACTGTAGTACCAGGTGATTGGTTTATGTCTATAACCAGTACAGTACTGTAGTACCAGGTGATTGGTTTATGTCTGTAACCAGTACAGTACTGTAGTACCAGGTGATTGGTTTATGTCTGCAACCCTAACCAGTACTACCACGTGATTGGTTTATGTCTATAACCAGTACCTGTAGGTGATTGGTTTATGTCTATAACCAGTACAGTACTGTAGTACCAGGTGATTGGTTTATGTCTATAACCAGTACAGTACTGTAATACCAGGTGATTGGTTTATGTCTGTAACCAGTACAGTACTGTAGTACCAGGTGATTGGTTTATGTCTGTAACCAGTACAGTACTGTAGGACCAGGTGATTGGTTTATGTATATAACCAGTACAGTACTGTAGTACCAGGTGATTGGTTTATGTCTGTAACCAGTACAGTACTGTAGTACCAGGTGATTGGTTTATGTATATAACCAGTACAGTACTGTATAAGACCAGGTGATTGGTTTATGTCTGTAACCAGTACAGTACTGTAGTACCAGGTGATTGGTTTATGTCTGTAACCAGTACAGTACTATAAGACCAGGTGATTGGTTTATGTCTATAACCAGTACAGTACTATAAGACCAGGTGATTGGTTTATGTCTATAACCCTGTACTATAAGACCAGGTGATTGGTTTATGTCTGTAACCAGTACAGTACTGTAGTACCAGGTGATTGGTTTATGTCTGTAACCAGTACAGTACTGTGACCAGGAGATTGGTTTATGTCTGTAACCAGTACAGTACTGTAGTACCAGGTGATTGGTTTATGTCTGTAACCAGTACAGTACTATAAGACCAGGTGATTGGTTTATGTCTGTAACCAGTACAGTACTATAAGACCAGGTGATTGGTTTATGTCTGTAACCAGTACAGTACTGTAGGACCAGGTGATTGGTTTATGTCTGTAACCACTACAGTACTGTAGTACCAGGTGATTGGTTTATGTATATAACCAGTACAGTACTATAAGACCAGGTGATTGGTTTATGTCTGTGACCAGTACAGTACTATAAGACCAGGTGATTGGTTTATGTCTGTAACCAGTAGGGTACTGTAGTACCAGGTGATTGGTTTATGTATATAACCAGTACAGTACTATAAGACCAGGTGATTGGTTTATGTCTGTAACCAGTACAGTACTGTAGGACCAGGTGATTGGTTTATGTATATAACCAGTACAGTACTGTAGTACCAGGTGATTGGTTTATGTCTGTAACCAGTACAGTACTGTAGTACCAGGTGATTGGTTTATGTCTGTAACCAGTACAGTACTGTAGTACCAGGTGATTGGTTTATGTCTGTAACCAGTACAGTACTTTAGTACCAGGTGATTGGTTTATGTCTGTAACCAGTACAGTACTTTAGTACCAGGTGATTGGTTTATGTCTGTAACCAGTACAGTACTGTAGTAGACCAGGTGATTGGTTTATGTATATAACCAGTACAGTACTATAAGACCAGCTGATTGGTTTATGTCTATAACCCTGCAGTACTATAAGACCAGGTGATTGGTTTATGTCTGTAACCAGTACAGTACTGTAGTACCAGGTGATTGGTTTATGTCTGTAACCAGTACAGTACTGTAGTACCAGGTGATTGGTTTATGTCTGTAACCAGTACAGTACTGTAGTACCAGGTGATTGGTTTATGTCTGTAACCAGTACAGTACTATAAGACCAGGTGATTGGTTTATGTCTGTAACCAGTACAGTACTGTAGGACCAGGTGATTGGTTTATGTCTGTAACCAGTACAGTACTGTAGTACCAGGTGATTGGTTTATGTATATAACCAGTACAGTACTATAAGACCAGGTGATTGGTTTATGTCTGTGACCAGTACAGTACTATACGACCAGGTGATTGGTTTATGTCTGTAACCAGTACAGTACTGTAGTACCAGGTGATTGGTTTATGTATATAACCAGTACAGTACTATAAGACCAGGTGATTGGTTTATGTCTGTAACCAGTACACTACTATAAGACCAGGTGATTGGTTTATGTATATAACCAGTACAGTACTATAAGACCAGGTGATTGGTTTATGTCTGTAACCAGTACAGTACTGTAGTACCAGGTGATTGGTTTATGTATATAACCAGTACAGTACTGTAGGACCAGGTGATTGGTTTATGTCTGTAACCAGTACAGTACTGTAGTACCAGGTGATTGGTTTATGTATGTAACCAATACAGTACTGTAGGACCAGGTGATTGGTTTATGTCTGTGACCAGTACAGTACTATAAGACCAGGTGATTGGTTTATGTCTGTGACCAGTACAGTACTGTAGTACCAGGTGATTGGTTTATGTATATAACCAGTACAGTACTATAAGACCAGGTGATTGGTTTATGTCTGTGACCAGTACAGTACTATAAGACCAGGTGATTGGTTTATGTCTGTAACCAGTACAGTACTGTAGTACCAGGTGATTGGTTTATGTATATAACCAGTACAGTACTATAAGACCAGGTGATTGGTTTATGTCTGTAACCAGTACAGTACTATAAGACCAGGTGATTGGTTTATGTCTGTGACCAGCACAGTACTGTAGTACCAGGTGATTGGTTTATGTCTATAAGCAGTACAGTACTGTAGTACCAGGTGATTGGTTTATGTCTGTAACCAGTACAGTACTGTAGTACCAGGTGATTGGTTTATGTCTATAACCAGTATAGTACTATAAGACCAGGTGATTGGTTTATGTCTGCAACCCTGCAGTACTATAGTACCACGTGATTGGTTTATGTCTATAACCAGTATAGTACTGTAGTACCAGGTGATTGGTTTATGTCTATAACCAGTACAGTACTGTAGGACCAGGTGATTGGTTTATGTCTATAACCAGTACAGTACTGTAATACCAGGTGATTGGTTTATGTCTGTAACCAGTACAGTACTGTAGTACCAGGTGATTGGTTTATGTCTGTAACCAGTACAGTACTGTAGGACCAGGTGATTGGTTTATGTATATAACCAGTACAGTACTGTAGTACCAGGTGATTGGTTTATGTATATAACCAGTACAGTACTGTAGTACCAGGTGATTGGTTTATGTATATAACCAGTACAGTACTGTAAGACCAGGTGATTGGTTTATGTCTGTAACCAGTACAGTACTGTCGTACCAGGTGATTGGTTTATGTCTGTAACCAGTACAGTACTGTAGTACCAGGTGATTGGTTTATGTCTGTAACCAGTACAGTACTATAAGACCAGGTGATTGGTTTATGTCTATAACCAGTACAGTACTGTAGTACCAGGTGATTGGTTTATGTAAGTAACCCTGCAGTACTGTAGTACCAGGTGATTGGTTTATGTCTATAACCAGTACAGTACTGTAGGACCAGGTGATTGGTTTATGTCTGTAACCAGTACAGTACTGTAGTACCAGGTGATTGGTTTATGTCTATAACCAGTACAGTACTGTAGGACCAGGTGATTGGTTTATGTCTGTAACCCTGCAGTACTGTAGGACCAGGTGATTGGTTTATGTATATAACCAGTACAGTATTGTAGTACCAGGTGATTGGTTTATGTATATAACCAGTACAGTACTGTAGTACCAGGTGACTGGTTTATGTCTGTAACCAGTACAGTACTATAAGACCAGGTGATTGGTTTATGTCTGTAACCCTGCAGTACTGTAGTACCAGGTGATTGGTTTATGTCTGTAACCCTGCAGTACTGTAGTACCAGGTGACTGGTTTGTGTCTGTAACCAGTACAGTACTATAAGACCAGGTGATTGGTTTATGTATGTAACCCTGCAGTACTGTAGTACCAGGTGATTGGTTTATGTCTGTAACCCTGCAGTACTGTAGTACCAGGTGATTGGTTTATGTCTGTAACCAGTACAGTACTATAAGACCAGGTGATTGGTTTATGTCTGTAACCCTGCAGCACTGTAGGACCAGGTGATTGGTTTATGTCTGTGACCAGTACAGTACTGTAGGACCAGGTGATTGGTTTATGTATATAACCAGTACAGTACTGTAGTACCAGGTGACTGGTTTATGTCTGTAACCAGTACAGTACTATAAGACCAGGTGATTGGTTTATGTCTGTAACCCTGCAGTACTGTAAGACCAGGTGATTGGTTTATGTCTGTAACCCTGCAGTACTGTAGTACCAGGTGATTGGTTTATGTCTGTAACCAGTACAGTACTGTAGTACCAGGTGATTGGTTTATGTCTGTAACCCTGCAGTACTATAAGACCAGGTGATTGGTTTATGTCTGTAACCCTGCAGTACTGTAGGACCAGGTGATTGGTTTATGTCTGTAACCAGTACAGTACTGTAGTACCAAGTGATTTTACTGGCCGGTTCAGGTCACATGGTCAGGAACAACTGGCCTCTGTGGCCAATGTGACAGAAAATGAATCCTCAAGAAATGGGCCCAAAACATCTGTGATTTGTTTCCTTAAAACGTGTTATTTTTGAACAGATTTGTATTTATTTTATGTTTGAGTTTGTTCATGTCCTGCCAGTTAAACCAAAACGTAGACATTGATAAAGCTCTCCGACGTCTTGAAATCAAATCAAACTTTATTTGTCACAA
>NW_024609056.1:0-60000 GCF_018296145.1 Oncorhynchus tshawytscha | reverse complement strand
CCGTAACCCCAGCAACGACCACGTTTCTTGTCCCGGGTGGCTGCTGTTCGACCTGCGGGCAGCGTGCCCTACCCACAAACCCTTTGGTGGCCGCAGGACTCGTCTCTCCAGACCCGGCCAATGTCCTGGTGCCCCCAGTCCTCCAGACATCTAACCGGCAGAAAGTGAAGCGTCGACTCCTCCTGCCGGAGGAGTACAACAAACTCCTTCATCAACAGGAGGCTGGAGAGAAGGAGAAGCAGGAGAGGAAGAGGAAGAGGGAGGAGCTGCAGAGGACGAGAGAGAAGAGAGAGTCCGGCAGAAACAACAAAGTGAAAAGGAAATGTCAGGCTGAGGTATCAGAGCTTGACGGAGATGTGTCAGAGCACTGTGCACCAGTGTCAGAGGACGATGTCTGTTTGCAGCCCCAATTACCTTGGGTTTTCAGTTTTCCATCTTTTGATAGTTTGCTCTAATCATATGAGAGATGATGGGAGAGAGGGGGGTAGAGGGAGGGAGAGAGGGGGGTAGAGGGAGGGAGAGAGAGGGGGGTAGAGGGAGGGAGAGAGAGGGGGGGTAGAGGGAGGGAGAGAGGGGGAGAGGGAGGGGGTAGAGAGAGGGGGGGGTAGAGGGAGGGAGGGAGAGAGAGAGGGGGGTAGAGAGAGGGGGGGTAGAGGGAGGGAGGGAGAGGAGGGAGGGGGTAGAGGGAGAGAGAGGGGGGTAGAGAGAGAGAAGGGGTAGAGGGAGGGAGAGAGAGAGGGGGTAGAGGGAGGGAGAGAGAGGGGGTAGAGGGAGGGAGAGAGGGGGGGAGAGAGGGGGTAGAGAGGGGTAGAGGGAGGGAGGGAGAGAGAGAGAGGGGTAGAGGGAGAGAGAGAGAAGGGGTAGAGGGAGGGAGGGAGAGAGAGAGAGGGGGTAGAGGGAGGGAGAGAGAGAGGTAGAGGGAGGGAGGGAGGGGTAGAGGGAGGGAGGGGGGGAGGGAGAGGGGGGGTAGAGAGGGGGAGGAGAGGAGAGAGAGAAAGAGAGGGGGTAGAGGGAGGGAGGGAGAGAGAGAGGGGAGGGAGAGGGAGAGAAAGAAAGAGAGGGGTAGCCAGTGTTAGGGATTTAGCAGTAGGATTTTGTGTTGTTAGAGAGATGGGGTGTGTTGTTAGGGACCAGCTCCAGAAAGAGAGGGTGACCAGCTTCTGTTTGTTTTACCAGCTGTTATTTATTTTACCAGCTCCATGCTTCTGTGTTGTTATTACCAGCTCCATGCTTCTGTGTTGTTATTACCAGCTCCATGCTTCTGTGTTGTTATTTCTGTGTTGTTACCAGCTCCATGCTTCTGTGTTGTTTTTACCAGCTCCATGCTTCTGTGTTGTTATTACCAGCTCCATGCTTCTGTGTTGTTATTACCAGCTCCATGCTTCTGTGTTGTTTTTACCAGCTCCATGCTTCTGTGTTGTTATTACCAGCTCCATGCTTCTGTGTTGTTTTTACCAGCTCCATGCTTCTGTGTTGTTTTTACCAGCTCCATGCTTCTGTGTTGTTATTACCAGCTCCATGCTTCTGTGTTGTTATTACCAGCTCCATGCTTCTGTGTTGTTATTACCAGCTCCATGCTTCTGTGTTGTTATTACCAGCTCCATGCTTCTGTGTTGTTATTACCAGCTCCATGCTTCTGTGTTGTTGCATCAGTGATATTCTACTGAACTTTGATTAAGGAAGAACTCGGGAACAAAAACAACAAATGTAACATTTAACAGAAAAAAAAGGACCGGTCTGTTTTTGATGACCAAGGGTGTATTCATTATGCTGATTCTGTTGCAAAACATTTCTTAAACGGAAGCAGACGGAAACAAAATGGGGAGAGACTTACCTGGATTTGTCCAATAGAAACTCCAAACAGTTACAAAACGTTCCGTTGTGCAGCAGAATTGGTGGAATGAATACACCCCTGTTTTAATGTTGCCAAAAGATAGCTCTTCACTGAACTTGTGATTTAAAAAAGGAATTCGTGAACACTAATAAGTGCTAACCTTCATATATACACACTGAACAAAAATATAAACTCAACATGTAAAGTGTTGGTCCCATGTTTCATGAGCGGAAATAAAAGATCCCAGAAATGTTCCATACACACAAAAAGCTTATTTCTCTCATTTTTTGTGCACAAATTTGTTTACCGTCCCTGTTAGTGAGCATTTCTCCTTTGCCAAGGTAATCCATCCACAGGACCAGGTGTGGCATATCAAAAAGCTGATTAAACAGCATGATCATTACACAGGTGCAGCTTGTGCTGGGGACAATAGAATGACACTCTAAAATGTGCAGATGTCTCAAGTTGAGGGAGCGTGCAATTTGCATGCTGAACGCAGGAATGTCCTGCAGAGTTGTTGCCAGAGAACTTAATGTTAATTTCTTTACCGCCTTCAATGTTGTTTTAGAGGATTTGGCAGTAGGTCCATCAGGCCTCACAACCGCAGACCACGTTGTATGGCGTCATGTGAGCGAGCGGTTTACTGATGTCAACGATGTAAACAGAGTGCCCCATGGTGGAGGTGGGGTTATGGTATAGGCAGGCATAAGCTATGGACAACGAACACAATTGAATTTTATCGATGGCAATTTGAATGCAGAAAAATACAGTGACGAGATCCTGAGGCCCATTAGAGGTATCTGTGATCAACAGATGCATATCTGTATTCCCAGTCATGTGAAATCCATAGATTATGGCCTAATGAATTCATTTAAATTGACTGATTTCCTTATATGAACTATAACTCAGTAAAATCAGTTAAATTGTTGTATGTTGAGTTTATATAGTATAGTACTTATAAGCTCTTGAAAACCCTTACTGTCCGTAGGGTCAAATCTATACACTTTCTGTAGCAGTTTGCACAGATCCATACGCTGTGTGTGCCTCCAGTTGACTCACTATCCCCAGTTATACTGACACACAGGTGCCCCATAATGACAAAGCAAAAACAGGTTTTTAGATATTTTTTTGCAAATGTATACAAATTTTAAAAAATGAAATATTACATTTACTTAAGTATTCAGACCCTTTACTCAGTGCTTTGTTCAAGCCCCTTTGGCATCGATAACAGCCTTGAGTCTTATTGGGTATGATGCTACAAGTTTGGCACACCTGCATTTGGGGACTTTCTCCCGTTCCTCTCTGGAGATCCTGTCAAACTCTGTCAGACACCTATTTTCAGGTCACTCCAGTGATATTCGATTGGGTTCAAGTCCGGGCCACTCAAGAACATTCAGAGACTTGTCCCGAAGCCACTCCTGTGTTGTCTTGGCTGTGTGCTTAGGGTCGTTGTCCTGTTGGAAGGTGAACCTTCTCCCCAGTCTGAGGTCCTGAGCTCTATGGAGCAGGTTTTTATTAAGGATCTCTCTGTACTTTGGGCTGTTCATCTTTGCCTCGATCCTGACTAATCTCCCAGTCCCTTCCGCTGAAAAACATCCCCACAGCATGATGCTGCTACCACCATGCTTCACCGTAGGGATGGTGCCAGGTTTCCTCCAGACGTGATGCTTGGCATTCAGTTTCATCAGACCAGAGAATCTTGTTTCTCACGGTCTGAGAGTCCTCTAGGTGCTTTATGACAAAGTCCAAGCGGACTGTCTTTTAATGAGAAGTGGCTTCCGTCTGGCCGCTCTACCATAATGGCCTGATTGGTGGAGTGTTGCAGAGATGGTTGTCCTTCTGGAAGGTTCTCCCATCTCCACAGAGGAACTCTGGAGCTCTGACAGAGTGACCATTGGGTTCTTGGTCACCTCCCTGACCAAGGCCCTTCTCCTCTGATTCCTCGGTTTGGCCTGGCGGCCAGCTCTAGGAAGAGTCTTGGTGGTTCCAAACGTATTCAATTTACGAATGATGGAGGCCACTGTGTTCTTGGGGACCTTCAATTGCTAAAGAAATGTTTTGGTACCCTTCCCCAGATCTGTGCCTCGAAACAATTCCTTCGAACTCTTGGATTGGTTTTTGCTCTGACATTCACTGTCAACTGTGGGACCTTATATAGACAGGTGTGTGCCTTTCCAAATCATGTCCAATCAACTGAATAACATAACAAAATATGGAAAAAGTCAAGGGGTTTGAATACTTTCTGAATCCACTGTATATAGGGATTAGGGTGACATTTCAGATGCTCACAGTCAACCAGACATGGGATTTTCCCTGACTAATCAGGAATTCTTGGTTTTGTGGGAATAAGGCTGTCACGTGACAGAATGTAAAAAAGTGTAGGGGTCTGAATACTTCCCGAATGCGGTGTACTTTAAATACTAGTCCAATATACTAGGCGTTATAACCATGTATGATAATGTATGACTGTGGGTATTAAAATGTTTCATAACAGCGCCAAAGTTGGGTTGTTCCAGCTAGTCATATTGACTTTTGCTCCACAGGGATTTAGATACAAGTTGCACTCCCATACCCCGGATGTGATTATTGTGTTTGTGTCGGCAGAGAAGGAGATGCCTCTGCCCGTACAGGTCTTTAACTTTCAGGTAAACTTGTGTTTTCCAAAACTTGTTTTCAACAGTTTATATAACCGGGAACACGTTTGAATGACTATATATTTTTTGTTTAGATTGAGTTGATCTATTTGGTCCTCTAACAAAGTGTTTTCAACTAGAGTTAGCTAACAAGCTAACCTTGCTAGCTAAGAAGCTATGCTGGGGTCTCAACATCAAGTTAGTCCTTATTAGCTAATAAATTTAGCGTTAGGGCGGATTGAACTAGGTTTATTATAGATTATAAATCTTCAATTTGTTTGATGGATATAGCTAACTAGTCGGCGGATTAAAAAAAAAAACAGGTGTAGCTAAATTAGTTATAGAAAATGTAAACAGACAGTTTGATGGCTCGTGTTGAGTCGTTACTGTAATGTGCTCATTTAAAAAGAAACCTGACTGCAGTTAGTAATTCCTTACTAGCATAGCTACATCTGTGTCAAACGTTAGCGTAGCCACCTAAAATGCAAGCTATTTAGCTAACTAAATAAAAATGTAGTTAGCTAGAGAAGATTTGCCATGGAAACAATTCTTAAATTGTCTGTTATAATCAACTAGATAAACAACATCCACCGGACTGGCAAATGTCTCAGAAGTTACTATCCCCTGAAACCTTTCACCAACCCTTGCTGTTCATTTAGAGACAACTTCCAATTCAGTAATTGACCCATCTTCTTTTCACATGTGTGATGCAAGAAGCAGGACCCACCTTCTTCATGGTTCTTAAATGTCTGACCCAGACCTTTTGTTTCTTCCACCAATTCACATGTGTGACCCACCTTGTTTCTTCCACCAATTCACATGTGTGACCCACCTTGTTTCTTCCACCAATTCACATGTGTGACCTTCCACCTTGTTTCTTCCACCAATTCACATGTGTGACCCACCTTGTTTGTACAGCACCAAATATACACTACATCACCAAAAGTATGTGGACACCTCTTCAAATTAGTGGATTCTGCTATTTCAGCCACACCCGTTGCTGACAGGTGTATAAAATCGAGCACACAGCCATGCAATCTCTATTAAATAAAAATCCATGCAATCTCCATAGACAAACATTGGCAGTAGAATGGCCCGTACTGAAGAGATTAGTGACATTCAAAATGGCACCGTCATAAGATGCCACTATTCCAACAAGTCCGTTTGTAAAATTTCTACCCTGCTAGAGCTCGCCCTGGACAAATGTAAGTGCTGATATTGTGAAGTGAAAATGTCTAGGAGCAACAACTGCTCGGCCGCGAAGTGGTAGGCCTCACAAGATCACAGACTGGGACCACTGAAGCGCTACTGAGTTCCAAACTGCCTCTGGAAGCAACGTCGGCACAAGAACTGTTCGTCGGAAGCTTCATGGGCTCTCGAGTGGCGCAGTGGTCTAAGGCACTGCATCTTGGTGCTAGAGGTGTCACTACAGACCCTGGTTTGTTTCCAGGCTGTATCACAACCGGCCAAGTCCCATAGGGCGGCGCACAATTGGCCCAGCGTCATTCGGGTTTGGCTGGTGTAGGCTGTCATTGTAAATAAGAATTTGTTCGTAACTGACTTGCCTGGTTAAATAAAAGTTACATTCTTAAAAAATCTATGGGTTTCCATGGTGACGCTTGGCATTGTGATCTTGGTGTGCGACTGCTCGGCCATGGAAACCCATTAAATGTTTTTGTTGAGTGGTGTGAAGCTCACAGCCATTGGAATCTGGAGCAGTGGAAACATGTGCTCTGGAGTGATGAATCACGCTTCACCTTCTGGCTGTCCAACTGGGTTTGGTGGATGCAAGGAGAATGTTACCTGTCCCAAAGCATAGTGCCAACTGTAAAGTTTGGTGGAGAAAGAATAATGGTCTGGGGCTGTTTTTCATGATTCGGGCTAGGCCCCTTAGTTACAGTGAAGGGAAATGTTTATGCAGTATAGATTATTTTTTTGTGGCAACAGTTTGGGAAGGCCCATTCCTGTTTCAGCATGACAATGCCCCGTGCACCAAGCGAGGTCCATACAGAAATGGTTTGTCGATCGGTGTGGAAGAACTTGACTAGCCTACACAGAGCCCTGACCTCAAGCCCATCAAATTACTTTGGGATGAATTGGAACGCCGACTGCGAGCCAGGCCTAATCGCCCAACATCAGTGCCCGACCTCACTAATGCTCTTGTGGCTGAATGGAAGCAAGTCCCCGCAGCAATGTTCCAACATCTAGTGGAAAGCCTTCCCAGAAGAGTGGAGCAAGTCTAGTGGAAAGCCTTCCCAGAAGCAGCAATGTTCCAACATCTAGTGGAAAGCCTTCCCAGAAGAGTGGAGGCTGTTATAGCAGCAAAGGGGGGACCAGTTCCATATTAATGCCCATGATTTTGGAATGAGATGTTTGACGAGCAGGTGTCCACATACTTTTGGTCATGTAGTTTTATTTTTAATTTTTATTTCACCTTTATTTAGGCTAGTTGAGAACAAGTTCTCATTTACAACTGCGACCTGGCCAAGATAAAGCATAGCAGTGTGAACAGACAGCAACACAGAGTTACACATGGAGTAAACAACAAACAAGTCAATAACACAGTATAATTTTTTAAAAGTTTATATACGTTGTGTGCAAAAGGCATGAGGAGGTAGGTGATTACTTACAATACACAACCCCAAATAACATCCAGCTAATGTGGTGAGAGTTCTGGCTAACTGACATGACTTATCATGCGGAGTGCTTTAAGTCATCAAGGACAGAAATCACTCTTCTGCCCCCCTTCCTTCCCTGCATCTCCCCCTCTCCTGCCTCCCCTCCCTCTCTCCCGCCTCCCTCCATCTCCCCTCCCCCGCCTCCCCTCCATCTCCCCTCTCTCCCGCCATCTCCCCTCTCTCCCGCCTCCACTCCATCTCCCCCTCCACCCCCCTTCCTTCCCTGCATCTCTCCTGCCTCCCTCCATCTCCCCCTCCCTCCATCTCCCCATCTCTCCCGCCTCCCCCCCTCTCCCCTTCTCCCACCTCACCTCCCTCCTCCAGGACAGCGCAGTGTCAGAGCTGGAGGTTTCTGCAGGGGCAGAACAAGCTCAGGCTCAGGACAGCGAAAGAGACAGGGCCATGGCCAGAGACAGGGACAAGAGTAGGGCTAGCTTGGCCCAGACCTCGGCCTCAGAGCTTCCCTGTACCTCCCATAGCAGCAGCAGACCCAATCAGCTGTCACCGTTCACTGCAGGGGACTATGTCCTCAGCTCCAGCCTCTCAGCATGCTCCCTGCTCCCAGAGGTAGGACCACCAGAGCAGACCGAGCGAAGCTCTGATATATGGAGCTGTTTTAAGGTCATTACCAAGGATCATTTTGCTATTTCATATTGAATTTTAAGACCCCTTGAAGTATAAAATAAAATCGAACACGTTTTTTTGATGAATCATTTTTGTCCTTACTGCTATTAGGGCGGCAGGTAGCCTAGTGGTTAGAGGGGTGGCAGGGTAGCCTAGTGGTTAGAGGGGCGGCAGGTAGCCTAGTGGTTAGAGGGGCGGCAGGTAGCCTAGTGGTTAGAGGGGCGGCAGGTAGCCTAGTGGTTAGAGGGGCGGCAGGTAGCCTAGTGGTTAGAGGGGCGGCAGGTAGCCTATCCTAGTGGTTAGAGGGGCGGCAGGGTAGCCTAGTGGTTAGAGGGGCGGCAGGGTAGCCTAGTGGTTAGAGGGGCGGCAGGTGGCTAGCCTAGCCTGGGTTAGAGGGGCGGCAGGGTAGCCTAGTGGTTAGAGGGGCGGCAGGTAGCCTAGTGGTTAGAGGGGCGGCAGGGTAGCCTAGCGGGTTAGAGGGGCGGCAGGTAGCCTAGTGGTTAGAGGGGCGGCAGGTAGCCTAGTGGCTAGAGGGGCGGCAGGTAGCCTAGTGGTTAGAGGGGCGGCAGGTAGCCTGGTGGCTAGAGGGGCGGCAGGTAGCCTAGTGGTTGGAGGGAGGGGCGGCAGGTAGCCTGGCGGCTAGCGGCAGGTAGCCTAGTGGTTAGAGGGGCGGCAGGGTAGCCTAGCCTAGCCTGTGGTTAGAGGTAGCCTAGTGGTTAGAGCAGGTAGCCTGGTGGTTAGGGGCGGCAGGTAGCCTAGTGGTTAGAGGGGCGGCAGGTAGCCTGGTGGTTAGAGGGGCGGGGCGGTAGCCTAGGTAGCCCTGGTGGTTAGGAGGCGGCAGGTAGCCTAGTGGTTAGAGCGGTAGTCTAGTGGTTAGAGGGGCAGGTAGCCTAGTGGTTAGAGGGGCGGGTTAGAGCAGGTAGCCTAGTGGTTAGAGCAGGTAGCCTGGTGGTTAGAGGGGCGGCAGGTAGCCTAGTGGTTAGAGCAGGTAGCCTGGTGGTTAGAGCAGGTAGCCTAGTGGTTAGAACCAGGTAGCCTAGTGGTTAGAGCAGGTAGCCTAGTGGTTAGAGGGTAGCCTGGCGGTTAGGCAGGTAGCCTGGTGGTTAGAGCAGGGAGCCTAGTGGTTAGAGGCAGGTAGCCTAGTGGTTAGAGCAGGTAGCCTAGTGGTTAGAGCAGGTAGCCTAGTGGTTAGAGCAGGGAGCCTAGTGGTTAGAGCAGGTAGCCTAGTGGTTAGAGCAGGTAGCCTAGTGGTTAGAGGGGCGGCCTTGGTTAGAGCGTTGGGCCAGTAACCAAAAGGTTGCTGGATCGAATCCCCGAGCTGACAAGGTAAAAATCTGTTGTTCTGCCCCTGAACAAGGCAGTTAACCCACTGTTCCTAGGCCGTCATTGAAAATAAGAAATTGTTCTTAACTGACTTTCCTAGTTAAATAAAGGTTTAAAAATTGGCCCGTACAAACACAGAATATCATTCACTACATGGAACAATGGATAGGCCCCCAAAAAACAATCAAAAGGCAGTTTGTTCTGAAGTGTCTGCCCTATAAGAAAGATCAGGTAGCTTAGTGGTTAGAGCGTTGGACTAGTAACCGGAAGGTTTCAAGATCGAATCCCGAGCCGACATCTGTTGTTCTACCCTGAACAAGGCAGTTAATCCACTGTTCCTAGGCCTTCATTGAACATAAGAATTTGTTCTTAACTGATTTGCCTAGTTTAAATAAAATTGTTGTTTTTTACATGTATTTAACCCCATATTTTTGTTACTAATCCAGTCTCCATATATACTTCCATAAATGTTTTTAACTTCGTACCTGGGGACCTTCAGATAAGTCTTGTGAGGCCTGTGGGCGTCCTAGAACAAAACCACCGTCATGTTTGTGAGGGTCTCACCTTTACACAGAGGGTCATATTAGTGTCTAGGCCAAACTGTTCAGACAGTTGGCAGATCGGCTGTACCGACTTCAGATGAGTCCCAAGTAGCTTGTCGGGGTCATAGATCAAAACGGAGAACACGGAGGGTCTCATCTTTCCATTGAAGGGTCAGTCGTTTGTAGGCTGTTCTGACGCTACAGAAGTGAGAAGACCAATTGGGATGTCTCGTGGTCTGACAAACACCGCTCTAGCTTAAATGGAAGGATTTCTATGGGGCTTTTTTAAATGCTAATTCGATTTCAGTAGGTGCCCGGACATTGACCTTAGGGGTTAATTTCTAAAAGTCTCTCTCTCTCCCGCTCCCTTCCATCCCTCTCTCCCCCATCTCCCCCTCTCTCTCTCTCTCTCCATCTCCCACGCTCACTCTCTCTCCATCTCATCTTCTCTCTCCTCTCTCCCATCCCTCTCTCTCCTCCAGGGGGCTGTTGAGCCGATGCAGATCGATGCTGACCCCCAGGAAGACCAGCAGAATGCTCCAGACACCAACTATGTGGTGGAAAACCCCACACTGGTATGTTACTATAGCACTAAGCTAGCACTGGTATGTTACTATAGCACTAAGCTAGCACTGGTATGTTACTATAGCACTAAGCTAGCACTGGTACGTTACTATAGCACTAAGCTAGCACTGGTAACACTATAGCACTAAGCTAGCACTGGTACGTTACTATAGCACTAAGCTAGCACTGGTACGTTACTATAGCACTAAGCTAGCACTGGTACGTTACTATAGCACTAAGCTAACACTGGTACGTTACTATAGCACTAAGCTAGCACTGGTACGTTACTATAGCACTAAGCTAGCCTGGTACGTTACTATAGCACTAAGCTAGCACTGGTACGTTACTATAGCACTAAGCTAGCACTGGTAGCACACTAAGCTAGCACTGGCACTGGTACATTACTATAGCACTAAGCTAGCACTGGTACGTTACTATAGCACTAAGCTAGCACTGGTACGTTACTATAGCACTAAGCTAGCCCTAGCACTGGCCCTAGCACTGGTTACTATAGCACTAAGCTAGCACTGGTACGTTACTATAGCACTAAGCTAGCACTAAGCTAGCACTGGTACGTTACTATAGCACTAAGCTAGCACTGGTACTAGCACTGCACTGGTACGTTACTATAGCACTAAGCTACACTGGTACATTACTATAGCACTAAGCTAGCACTGGTACATTACTATAGCACTAAGCTAGCCCTAGCACTGGTACATTACTATAGCACTAAGCAAGCACTGGTACATTACTATAGCACTAAGCTAGCCCTAGCACTGGTACGTTACTATAGCACTAAGCTAGCACTGGTACATTACTATAGCACTAAGCTAGCCCTAGCACTGGTACACTACTATGGTACACTAAGCACTAAGCCCTAGCACTGGTACATTACTATAGCACTAAGCTAGCCCTAGCACTGGTACATTACTATAGCACTAAGCTAGCCCTAGCACTGGTACATTACTATAGCACTAAGCTAGCCCTAGCACTGGTACATTACTGACTGTATCTTCCGTAGCTTTGTAGTTCTTCTATATTCTATGCTGAACACTGAACTAAATGAAGTCAGTCTGTCACTAAGTGGTGGTCAACTCCTATCATGTGTTATCTTTTCACTGTTTTGTCTCTTTCACTCTCTCTCAATCTCCCTGTCTCACTAAGCTGCCTCACTGGTACATTACTGTCTCTCTCTCTCACTGGTACATCTATAGCACTCAAGCTCTGGTACATTCTCTCTTTCTCACTGTCTGTCTACTATCACTCTAGCACTGGTCAATCTCTATGTCTCTAAGCTTTCCTCACTGGTACATTACTCTCACTAAGCTCAATCCCTCTGGTCATTACTGACTGTCTCTTCTCTCTCTGTATCTCTCTGTCTGTCTCTCTATGCTCACTGAACTAAATCAAGTCAGTCTGTCACTGGTCTCAACTCTATCATGTGTCTCATCTTTTCCTGTTTTGTCTCTTTCTCTCTCTCAATCTCCCTGTCTCACTGCCTCTCGCTGTCTCTCTCTCTCTCTCAATCTCCCTGTCTCTCTTTCTCTCTGTCTGTCTCTCTCTCTCTCTCTCTCTGTCTCTCTCTCGCTGTCTCTCAATCTCTCTGTCTCTCTCTCTCTCTGTTTTCTCTCAATCTCCCTGTCTCACTGCCTCTCGCTCTCTCTCTCTCTCTCTCTCTCTCTCTCTCACTCTCTCTCTGTCTTCTCTTTTGTCTCCCTGTCGTTCATCTGTCCTGGTCTCCCTGTCTTTCATCTGTCCTGGTCTCCCTGTCTTTCATCTGTCCTGGTCTCCCTGTCTCATCTGTCCTGGTCTCCTCTCTCTCTGGTCTCCCTCATCTGTCCTCTCTGTTTTTCTCTGGTCTCCCTGTCTTTCATCTGTCCTGGTCTCCCTGTCTTTCATCTGTCCTGGTCTCCCTGTCTTTCATCTGTCCTGGTCTCCCTGTCGTTCATCTGTCCTGGTCTCCCTGTCGTTCATGGTCTCCCTGTCGTTCATCTGTCCTGGTCTCCCTGTCTTTCATCTGTCTGGTCTGGTCCCTGTCTTTCATCTGTCCTGGTCTCCCTGTCTTTCATCTCTCCTGGTCTCCCTGTCTTTCATCTCTCCTGGTCTCCCTGTCTTTCATCTCTCCTGGTCTCCCTGTCTTTCATCTCTCCTGGTCTCCCTGTCTTTCATCTGTCCTGGTCTCCCTGTCTTTCATCTCTCCTGGTCTCCCTGTCGTTCATCTCTCCTGGTCTCCCTGTTCATCTCTCCTGGTCTCCCTGTCGTTCCTGGTCTCCCTGTCTTTCATCTGGGTCTCCCTGTCTTTCATCTCTCCTGGTCTCCCTGTCTTTCATCTCTCCTGGTCTCCCTGTCTTTCATCTCTCCTGGTCTCCCTGTCTTTCATCTCTCCTGGTCTCCCTGTCTTTCATCTCTCCTGGTCTCCCTGTCTTTCATCTCTCCTGGTCTCCCTGTCTTTCATCTCTCCTGGTCTCCCTGTCTTTCTCTCCTGGTCTCCCTGTCTTTCCTGGTCTCCCTGTCTTTCATCTGTCCTGGTCTCCCTGTCTTTCATCTGTCCTGGTCTCCCTGTCTTTCATCTCTCCTGGTCTCCCTGTCGTTCATGGTCTCCCTGTCGTTCATCTGTCCTGGTCTCCCTGTCTTTCATCTGTCCTGGTCTCCCTGTCTTTCCTGGTCTCCCTGTCTTTCCTGGTCTCCCTGTCTTTCATCTGTCCTGGTCTCCCTGTCTTTCATCTGTCCATCTGTCTTGTCTCCCTGTCTTTCATCTGTCCTGGTCTCCCTGTCTTTCATCTGTCCTGGTCTCCCTCTCTAGGACCTGGAGCAGTTTGCGTCCAGCTACAGCGGTCTGATGCGTATTGAGAGACTGCAGTTCATAGCACAACATTGTCCCCAGCTCCGTGCCGAGGCCCTGAAGATGGCCCTGTCCTTCGTCCAGAGGACCTTCAACGTAGACGTGTACGAGGAGATCCACCGCAGACTCACCGACGCCAAGCGGTGAGGAGAAAGGGTGTGTGTGAGAGAGAGTGTAGTGTGTGTGTGTGTGTGTGAGAGAGAGTGTAGTGTGTGTGTGAGAGTGAAGCGGGGTCTATATAAGGTACAAAAGTGTGTGTGTGTGAGAGTGTGTGTGAGAGTGAAGCGGGGCCTATATAAGGTACAAAAGTGTGTGTGTGTGTGTGAGTGTGAGAGTGAAGCGGGGCCTATATAAGGTACAAAAGTGTGTGTGTGTGTGTGTGTGTGTGTGTGTGTGTGAGTGTAGTGTGTGTGTGTGTGTGTGTGAGTGAAGTGAAGCGGGGCCTATATAAGGTACAAAAGTGTGTGTGTGTGTGTGTGTGTGTGTGTGAGAGAGTGAAGTGGAGCCTATATAAGGTACAAAAGTGTGTGTGTGTGAGTGAGAGAGATCCCGCATGTGTGCATACGACCCTAACATCTCTGTCTATTCCCAGACAGGCGCAGGGTGTCCCTGACGCGGTGCCTGATGGGCCGGCGGAGGCCCCTCTCCTGGACACAGCCTGGGCAGAGAGCACCAGGAAAAAGGCCCTTCTCAAACTGGAGAAGCTGGACACTGACCTCAAGAACTACAAGGGAAACTCCATCAAAGAGAGCATCAGGTAACTAGCTACGGGGGGGAACTCAAGTAGACATTGTTTTCACTGTGTTACATGTGTGTCACAAGCAGTGGAGATGGAACTCGACTGTGTCACAAGCAGTGGAGATGGAACTCTACTGTGTCACAAGCAGTGGAGATGGAACTCGACTGTGTCACAAGCAGTGGAGATGGAACTCTACTGTGTCACAAGCAGTGGAGATGGAACTCTACTGTGTCACTGTGGAACTCACAACAAGCAGTGGAGATGGAACTCTACTGTGTCACAAGCAGTGGAGATGGAACTCTGTGTCACTGGAGATGTCACAAGCAGTGGAGATGGAACTCTACTGTGTCACAAGCAGTGGAGATGGAACTCTACTGTGTCACAAGCAGTGGAGATGGAACTCTACTGTGTCACAAGCAGTGGAGATGGAACTCGACTGTGTCACAAGCAGTGGAGATGGAACTCGACTGTGTCACAAGCAGTGGAGATGGAACTCGGACATCATGCATGGCTAGAACCTAGGGCATCTGCTGGGTTTACACACACCCAGCGATTTCAGCTCCATGAGAGGGAGCGTCTGTCGTCTTTCCTTCCGGTTCTCTGCTGCCCATGACTGGAACCAACTGCAAAAATCTCTGAAGCTGGAGACTCACATCTCCCTCACTAGCTTTAAGCACCAGCTGTCAGCGCAGCTCACAGATCACTGCACCTGTACATAGCCCATCTGTAAACAGCCTGTCTATCTACCTCATCCCCATACTGGTATTTATTTATTTATCTTGCTCCTCTGCACCCCAGTATCTCTACTTGCACATTCATCTTCTGCACATCTATCACTCCAGTATTTAATTGCTATATTGTAATTACTTCGCCACCATGGCCTATTTTTTTCCTTAATTTACCTCATTTACACTCACTGTATAAAGACTTTTTGTTTTCTTTTGTTCTACTGTAATATTGACTGTTTTGTTTATTCCATGTGTAACTGTGTTGTTGTATGTGTCGATTTGCTTTGCTTTATCTTGGCCAGGTCGCAGTTGCAAATGAGAACTTGTTCTCAACTAGCCTACCTGGTTAAATAAAGGCCCCTCCCTCCCCTGTCTCCTCCTCCCCCTCTCCCCTCTCTCTCTGTCTGTTCAGGCGGGGTCATGATGACCTTGGGGACCACTATTTAGACTGTGGAGATCTCAGCAACGCCCTGAAGTGTTACAGCCGAGCCCGAGACTACTGCACTAGTGCCAAGCATGTCATCAACATGTGTCTGAACGTCATCAAGGTACTATGACATCATCAACATGTGTCTGAATGTCAATCAAGGTTCTATGAATGTCATCATCATCACATGTGTCTGAATGTCAATCAAGGTACTATGACATCATCATGTGTCTGAATGTCATCAAGGTACTATGACATCATCAACATGTGTCTGAATGTCAATCAAGGTTCTATGACATCATCAACATGTGTCTGAACGTCATCAAGGTACTATGACATCATCAACATGTGTCTGAATGTCAACAAGGTTCTATGACATCATCAACATGTGTCTGAATGTCAATCAAGGTACTATGACATCATCAACATGTGTCTGAATGTCAATCAAGGTACTATGACATCATCATGTGTCTGAATGTCATCAAGGTACTATGACATCATCAACATGTGTCTGAATGTCATCAAGGTTCTATGACATCATCAACATGTGTCTGAATGTCATCAAGGTACTATGACATCATCAACATGTGTCTGAATGTCATCAAGGTACTATGACATCATCAACATGTGTCTGAATGTCATCAAGGTACTATGACATCATCAACATGTGTCTGAATGTCATCAAGGTACTATGACATCATCAACATGTGTCTGAATGTCATCAAGGTACTATGACATCATCAACATGTGTCTGAACGTCATCAAGGTACTATGACATCATCAACATGTGTCTGAACGTCATCAAGGTACTATGACATCATCAACATGTGTCTGAATGTCAATCAAGGTTCTATGACATCATCAACATGTGTCTGAATGTCATCAAGGTACTATGACATCATCAACATGTCTGAATGTCATCAAGGTACTATGACATCATCAACATGTGTCTGAATGTCATCAAGGTACTATGACATCATCAACATGTGTCTGAATGTCATCAAGGTACTATGACATCATCAACATGTGTCTGAATGTCATCAAGGTACTATGACATCATCAACATGTGTCTGAATGTCATCAAGGTACTATGACATCATCAACACGTGTCTGAATGTCATCAAGGTACTATGACATCATCAACACGTGTCTGAATGTCATCAAGGTACTATGACATCATCAACACGTGTCTGAATGTCATCAGGTACTATGACATCATCAACACGTGTCTGAATGTCATCAAGGTACTATGACATCATCAACACGTGTCTGAATGTCATCAAGGTACTATGACATCATCAACACGTGTCTGAATGTCATCAAGGTACTATGACATCATCAACACGTGTCTGAATGTCATCAAGGTACTATGACATCATCAACACGTGTCTGAATGTCATCAAGGTACTATGACATCATCAACACGTGTCTGAATGTCATCAAGGTACTATGACATCATCAACACGTGTCTGAATGTCATCAAGGTACTATGACATCATCAACACGTGTCTGAATGTCATCAAGGTACTATGACATCATCAACACGGTCTGAATGTCATCAAGGTACTATGACATCAACACGGTGTCATCAAGGTACTATGACATCATCAACACGTGTCTGAATGTCAATCAAGGTACTATGACATCATCAACACGGTCTGAATGTCAATCAAGGTACTATGACATCATCAACACGTGTCTGAATGTCATCAAGGTACTATGACATCATCAACACGTGTCTGAATGTCATCAAGGTACTATGACATCAACATGTGTCTGAATGTCAATCAAGGTTCTATGACATCATCAACATGTGTCTGAATGTCAATCAAGGTACTATGACATCATCAACATGTGTCTGAATGTCATCAAGGTACTATGACATCATCAACACGTGTCTGAATGTCATCAAGGTACTATGACATCATCAACACGTGTCTGAATGTCATCAAGGTACTATGACATCATCAACACGGTGTCTGAATGTCAATCAAGGTACTATGACATCATCAACATGAATGTCATCAAGGTACTATGACATCATCAACACGGTACTCATGACATCATCAACACGTGTCTGACTATGACATCATCAACACGGTGTCATCAAGGTACTATGACATCAACACGTGTCTGAATGTCATCAAGGTACTATGACATCATCAACACGGTGTCATCAAGGTACTATGTCATGTCATCAAGGTACTATGACATCATCAACACGGTGTCTGTGTCATCAAGGTACTATGACATCATCAACACGGTGTCATCAAGGTACTATGACATCATCAACACGGTGTCATCAAGGTACTATGACATCATCAACACGGAGTCATCAAGGTACTATGACATCATCAACACGGTGTCATCAAGGTACTATGACATCATCAACACGGTGTCATCAAGGTACTATGACATCATCAACACGGTGTCATCAAGGTACTATGACATCATCAACACGGTGTCATCAAGGTACTATGACATCATCAACACGGTGTCTGTCAAGGTACTATGACATCATCAACACATGTCTGAATGTCTCTGACATCTCTGTCTCTCTCTCTCTCTCTGTGTATTTCTCTCTCTGTCTGTCTTTCTCTCTCTCCTGTCTGTGTATTTCTCTCTCCTGTCTGTCTCTTCTCTCTCCTGTCTGTCTCTCTCTCTGTGTATTTCTCTCTCTGTCTGTCTCTCTCTCTGTGTATTTCTCTCTCCTGTCTTTCTCTCTCCTTTCTCTGTGTCTGTCTCTCTCTCTCTGTATTTCTCTCTGTATTTCTCTCTCTGTCTGTCTCTCTCTCTCTGTGTATTTCTCTCTCCTGTCTGTCTCTCTCCTGTCTCTCTCTCTGTGTATTTCTCTCTCTGTGTATTTCTCTCTCCTGTCTGTCTCTCTCGCTCTCTGTGTTTCTCTCTCCTGTCTCTCTCTCTGTGTATTTCCCTCTGTGTATTTCTCTCTCCTGTCTCTCGCTCTCTGTGTATTTCTCTCTCGCTAGGTTAGCGTTTACCTCCAGAACTGGTCCCATGTACTTAGCTACGTCAGCAAGGCAGAATCCACTCCAGAGATAGCTGAGGTTAGTACTGAATGACATGAAATATAACCTTTCCATCGTACCTTCCTAGTGAGAGAAACTTGTCAAATCAAGCAGTATGAGAATTTGTTCAATAGATGTTCTCCTTTTTAAATTGTGTGTGTGTGTGTGTGTGTGTGTATAGTAGACTCTAATATAGCCTTCACACTGAGAGAAAGTCACTGACTTACCTCCCGCTTGCTTGTTCTTCTAGCAACGAGGAGAGAGAGACAGTCAGAACCAATCTGTCCTCACCAAACTAAAATGTGCTGCGGGTAAGACATTATACTGTACTGTTAGGAGGACCACTGAAGTCTACAGCTAAGACATTATACTGTACTGTTAGGAGGACCACTGAAGTCTGTAGCTAAGACATTATACTGTTGTTAGGAGGACCACTGAAGTCTACAGCTAAGACATTATACTGTTGTTAGGAGGACCACTGAAGTCTACAGCTAAGACATTATACTGTTAGGAGGACCACTGAAGTCTGTACAGCTAAGACATTATACTGTTAGGAGGACCACTGCTGCAGTCTACAGCTAAGACATTATACTGTTAGGAGGACCACTGAAGTCTGTAGCTAAGACATTATACTGTACTGTTAGGAGGACCACTGAAGTCTACAGCTAAGACATTATACTGTTAGGAGGACCACTGAAGTCTACAGCTAAGACATTATACTGTTAGGAGGACCACTGAAGTCTGTAGCTAAGACATTATACTGTTAGGAGGACCACTGAAGTCTGCAGCTAAGACATTATACTGTTAGGAGGACCACTGAAGTCTGTAGCTAAGACATTATACTGTTAGGAGGACCACTGAAGTCTGCAGCTAAGACATTATACTGTTAGGAGGACCACTGAAGTCTAGCTAGGACATTATACTGTTGTTAGGAGGACCACTGAAGTCTGCAGCTAAGACATTATACTGTACTGTTAGGAGGACCACTGAAGTCTGCAGCTAAGACATTATACTGTACTGTTAGGAGGACCACTGAAGTCTACAGCTAAGACATTATACTGTTAGGAGGACCACTGAAGTCTACAGCTAAGACATTATACTGTACTGTTAGGAGGACCACTGAAGTCTACAGCTAAGACATTATACTGTACTGTTAGGAGGACCACTGAAGTCTACAGCTAAGACATTATACTGTACTGTTAGGAGGACCACTGAAGTCTACAGCTAAGACATTATACTGTTAGGAGGACCACTGCAGTCTGTAGCTAAGACATTATACTGTACTGTTAGGAGGACCACTGAAGTCTACAGCTAAGACATTATACTGTTAGGAGGACCACTGAAGTCTGCAGCTAAGACATTATACTGTACTGTTAGGAGGACCACTGAAGTCTGCAGCTAAGACATTATACTGTACTGTTAGGAGGACCACTGAAGTCTGCAGCTAAGACATTATACTGTTAGGAGGACCACTGAAGTCTACAGCTAAGACATTATACTGTTAGGAGGACCACTGAAGTCTACAGCTAAGACATTATACTGTTAGGAGGACCACTGAAGTCTACAGCTAAGACATTATACTGTTAGGAGGACCACTGAAGTCTGCAGCTAAGACATTATACTGTTAGGAGGACCACTGAAGTCTACAGCTAAGACATTATACTGTTAGGAGGACCACTGAAGTCTACAGCTAAGACATTATACTGTACTGTTAGGAGGACCACTGAAGTCTACAGCTAAGACATTATACTGTACTGTTAGGAGGACCACTGAAGTCTGCAGCTAAGACATTATACTGTACTGTTAGGAGGACCACTGAAGTCTACAGCTAAGACATTATACTGTTGTTGCAGGAGGACCACTGAAGTCTTATACTGTTAGGAGGACAGCTAAGACATTATACTGTTAGGAGGACCACTGAAGTCTACAGCTAAGACATTATACTGTTAGGAGGACCACTGAAGTCTGCAGCTAAGACATTATACTGTACTGTTAGGAGGACCACTGAAGTCTACAGCTAAGACATTATACTGTTAGGAGGACCACTGAAGTCTACAGCTAAGACATTATACTGTACTGTTAGGAGGACCACTGAAGTCTACAGCTAAGACATTATACTGTACTGTTAGGAGGACCACTGAAGTCTACAGCTAAGACATTATACTGTTAGGAGGACCACTGAAGTCTTAGGTCATAATAGGTAATAAAACCTATTTTTAAATTGTGAGTTGCGCTTTCAAATGTTTCTCTTGATCCCACCCCCTCCAGGTTTGGCAGAGCTGGCCTCTAGAAAGTACAAACCGGCCGCTAAGTGCTTCCTCCAGGCTTCATTTGACCACTGCGACTTCCCAGAGGTCAGATATCAATATATCCCCCTACTCACTTGACCCCGCCCCCAACTCACTTGACCCCGCCCTCAACTCACCTGACCCTGCCCTCAACTCACTTGACCCTGCCCTCAACTCACTTGACCCTGCCCTCAACTCACTTGACCCCGCCCCCAACTCACCTAACCTCGCCCCAACTCACCTAACCTCGCCCCAACTCACCTGACCTCGCCCCAACTCACCTGACCCCGCCCCCAACTCACCTGACCCCGCCCCTCCCCCAACTCTACCATATCTGGTCTGAGCCATGATGTTGCTGTGTACATGGAGTCTTTTAGGATTGAGGAGTTGTAACCTGTTGTGGACCCCCTCCCCAGCTCCTGTCCCCCAGTAATGTAGCGGTGTATGGAGGGATGTGTGCCCTGGCCACCTTTGACAGACAGGAACTACAGAAGAACATCATCTCAAGCAGGTAGTCTCCCTACGCAGTGTGCACCACACTTAGTCGTCCCCTCCTAAGAAGTACACTTCAGGTAAATGCTAACTGTTGTTAATTGAAGAGCTTCATTGTTCTCTCCAAGTGGAAGGCCTTGATGAGAACTGTCATGGAGAGGAGCAGCTTGTTGGGTGATGACAGATTTCAGTACATATTGAAACGTCAGCATCTCCCTTTCTCTCTCTTTCTCCCTCTTTCTCTCTCTTTCCCTCTCTCCCTGTCTCTCCCTCTCTCTCTCCCTGTCTCTCTTTCTCCCTCCCTCCCTCTCTTTCTCTCTCTCTCTCTTTCTCTCTCTCTCTTTCTCCCTGTCTCTCTCTCTCTTCCTGTCTCTTTCTCCCTGTCTGTCTCTCCCTGTTGCTCTCCCTGTCTCTTTCTCCCTCTCTCTCTTTCTCGCTCTCCCTCTCTTTCTCCCTGTCTCTTTCTCCCTCTCTCTCTCTGTCTCTCTTTCTCCCTGTCTCTTTCTCCCTGTCTCTCTCTTTCTCCCTGTCTCTTTCTCCCTCTCTCTCCCTGTCTCTCTCCCTGTCTCTCTCCCTGTCTCTTTCTCCCTGTCTCTTTCTCCCTGTCTCTCTCTCTCCCTGTCTCTCTCTCTCCCTGTCTCTCTCCCTGTCTCTCTCCCTGTCTCTCTCCCTGTCTCTCTCCCTGTCTCTTTCTCCCTGTCTCTCTCTCTCCCTGTCTCTCTCTCTCCCTGTCTCTCTCTCTCCCTGTCTCTTTCTCCCTGTCTCTTTCTCCCTGTCTCTCTCTCTCCGTCTCTATCTTTCTCCCTCTCTCTTTCTCCCTCTCTCTCTCTTTCTCTCTCTCTTTCTCCCTCTCTTTCTCCCTCTCTTTCTCCCTGTCTCTCTCTTTCTCCCTGTCTCTCTCTTTCTCCCTGTCTCTCTCTTTCTCCCTGTCTCTCTCTTTCTCCCTGTCTCTTCTCTTCTCTCTCTAGCTCCTTTAAGTTGTTTTTAGAGTTGGAGCCCCAGGTGCGTGACATAATCTTCAAGTTTTACGAATCAAAGTACGCATCCTGTCTGAAACTACTGGATGAGATGAAGGTAAGGAAGAAAACAGTTTAATGTGGACAGTTACAGGCTGACTAGATGATAATGGAGAAGACAGAGCTGGCTGTTACAGGCTGACTAGATGATAATGGAGAAGACAGTAATGTAGACAGTTACAGGCTGATAATGGAGAAAACAGTTTAATGTGGACAGTTACAGGCTGACTAGATGATAATGGAGAAGACAGAGCTGGCTGTTACAGACTGACTAGATGATAATGAAGTAAACAGTTTAATGTGGACAGTTACAGGCTGACTAGGTGATAATGGAGAAAACAGTTTAATGTGGACAGTTACAGGCTGACTAGATGATAATGGAGAAGACAGAGCTGGCTGTTACAGGCTAACTGCTAAATATAAATGGGGAAACTATTTTATATTGCCACTCAGTAATGTTGATTGAATTAGTCTCGGTTGTTTTTTACATTTCATTTAACCTTTATTATTTAACTAGGAGAGTCAGTTAATAACAAATTCTTATTTACATTGACGGTCTAGGAACAGTGGGTTAATTAACTGCCTTTTTCAGGGGTAGAACAACAGATGTTTACCTTGTTAGCTCGGGGATTCGATCCAGCAACCTTTTGGTTACTAGTCCAACGCTTTAACAACTAGACTACCTGCTCTAACCACTAGGCTCCCTGCTCTAACCGCTAGACTACCTGCTCTAACCACTAGGCTACCTGCTCTAACCACTAGGCTACCTGCTCTAACCACTAGGCTACCTGCTCTAACCACTAGGCTACCTGCTCTAACCACTAGGCTACCTGCTCTAACCACTAGGCTACCTGCTCTAACCACTAGGCTACCTGCTCTAACCACTAGACTACATGCCGCCTCTCTAACCAACCACTAGGCTACATGCCTCTCTAACCAACCACTAGGCTACATGCCGCCCCTCTAACCACTAGGCTACATGCCGCCCTCTAACCACTAGGCTACCTGCCGCCCTCTAACCACTAGGCTACCTGCCGCCCTCTAACCACTAGGCTACCTGCCGCCCCTCTAACCACTAGGCTACCTGCCGCCCTCTAACCACTAGGCTACCTGCCGCCCCTCTAACCACTAGGCTACCTGCCGCCCCTCTAACCACTAGGCTACCTGCCGCCCCTCTAACCACTAGGCTACCTGCCGCCCCTCTAACCACTAGGCTACCTGCCGCCCCTCTAACCACTAGGCTACCTGCCGCCCCTCTAACCACTAGGCTACCTGCCGCCCTCTAACCACTAGGCTACATGCCGCCCTCTAACCACTAGGCTACATGCCGCCCCTCTAACCACTAGGCTACCTGCCGCCCCTCTAACCACTAGGCTACCTGCCGCCCCTCTAACCACTAGGCTACCTGCCGCCCCTCTAACCACTAGGCTACCTGCCGCCCTCTCACCACTAGGCTACCTGCCGCCCTCTCACCACTAGGCTACCTGCCGCCCCTCTCACCACTAGGCTACCTGCCGCCCCTCTAACCACTAGGCTACCTGCCGCCCCTCTAACCACTAGGCTACCTGCCGCCCTCTAACCACTAGGCTACCTGCCGCCCTCTAACCACTAGGCTACCTGCCGCCCTCTAACCACTAGGCTACCTGCCGCCCCTCTAACCACTAGGCTACCTGCCGCCCCTCTAACCACTAGGCTACCTGCCGCCCCTCTAACCACTAGGCTACCTGCCGCCCCTCTAACCACTAGGCTACCTGCCGCCCTCTAACCACTAGGCTACCTGCCGCCCTCTAACCACTAGGCTACCTGCCGCCCCTCTAACCACTAGGCTACCTGCCGCCCCTCTAACCACTAGGCTACCTGCCGCCCCTCTAACCACTAGGCTACCTGCCGCCCCTCTCACCACTAGGCTACCTGCCGCCCCTCTAACCACTAGGCTACCTGCCGCCCCTCTAACCACTAGGCTACCTGCCGCCCCTCTAACCACTAGGCTACCTGCCGCCCCTCTAACCACTAGGCTACCTGCCGCCCCTCTAACCACTAGGCTACCTGCCGCCCCTCTAACCACTAGGCTACCTGCCGCCCCTCTAACCACTAGGCTACCTGCCGCCCTCTAACCACTAGGCTACCTGCCGCCCCTCTAACCACTAGGCTACCTGCCGCCCCTCTAACCACTAGGCTACCTGCCGCCCTCTAACCACTAGGCTACCTGCCGCCCCTCTAACCACTAGGCTACCTGCCGCCCCTCTAACCACTAGGCTACCTGCTCTAACCACGGCTCAAAAACAACTGGGATTTGAATGTGCAGCTAACACCAATGCCCTTCCTCTCTCTCCTGCAGGATAACCTTCTATTGGACCTGTACCTGGCCCCCCACGTTAGAACACTGTACACACAGATCAGAAACAGAGCCCTTATACAGGTGAGACCGTCATGGCACCATGACAACACAGTGTTTTACACCTGGATTCCTTTCCTTCATATCCCTACATCACCTGTGTCCTGAGTCAGTACCTCAGCCCAGGTTGTTAACCTGAGTCAGTACCTCAGCCCAGGTTGTTAACCTGAGTCAGTACCTCAGCCCAAGTTGTTAACCTGAGTCAGTACCTCAGCCCAAGTTGTTAACCTGAGTCAGTACCTCAGCCCAAGTTGTTAACCTGAGTCAGTACCTCAGCCCAGGTTGTTAACCTGAGTCAGTACCTCAGCCCAAGTTGTTAACCTGAGTCAGTACCTCAGCCCAGGTTGTTAACCTGAGTCAGTACCTCAGCCCAAGTTGTTAACCTGAGTCAGTACCTCAGCCCAGGTTGTTAACCTGAGTCAGTACCTCAGCCCAGGTTGTTAACCTGAGTCAGTACCTCAGCCCAGGTTGTTAACCTGAGTCAGTACTTCAGCCCAAGTTGTTAACCTGGTGTGTGTGTGTGTGTGTGTGTGTGTCAGTACTTCAGCCCGTATGTGTCTGCAGACATGACTAAGATGTCCCAGTCCTTCAACACCACAGTGTTATCTCTGGAGGATGAACTGACCCAGCTCATACTGGAGGGACTGATCAACGCACGTATAGACTCTCACAGCAAGGTAACACACACACACACGTATAGACTCTCACAGCAAGGTAACACACACACACACGTATAGACTCTCACAGCAAGGTAACACACACACACACACGTATAGACTCTCACAGCAAGGTAACACACACACACACACGTATAGACTCTCACAGCAAGGTAACACACACGTATAGACTCTCACAGCAAGGTAACACACACACACACGTATAGACTCTCACAGCAAGGTAACACACACACACACGTATAGACTCTCACAGCAAGGTAACACACACACACACGTATAGACTCTCACAGCAAGGTAACACACACACACACACGTATAGACTCTCACAGCAAGGTAACACACACACACACACGTATAGACTCTCACAGCAAGGTAACACACACACACACACAGACTCTCACAGCAAGGTAACACACACACACACAGCAAGGTCACACACACTAGCCGTAGACCAGTCTCTCTACACATCAACTATCACTACAGAGGTACACACCAGTCTCTCACCAGTTCCAGTAAGTAACTTCCTGTTTCCTGTATGTGTGATGTCAGATCCTGTATGCGAGGGACGTGGACCAGAGGGGCCATACGTTTGAGAAGTCTGTCCACATGGGCAAGGAGTTCCAGAGACGAGCCAAAGCCACGATCCTCAGAGCTGCTGTGCTGCGCAACCAGATACACGTCAAGGTGACTACAGCTGCTACCACACGGCCCCAGTCTAGACTACAGCTGTTACCACACGGCCCCAGTCTAGACCACAGAGATACACGTCAAGGTGACTACAGCTGTTACCACACGGCCCCAGTCTAGACTACAGCTGTTACCACACGGCCCCAGTCTAGACCACAGCTGTTACCACACGGCCCCAGTCTAGACCACAGCTGTTACCACACGGCCCCAGTCTAGACCACAGCTGTTACCACACGGCCCCAGTCTAGACCACAGCTGTTACCACACGGCCCCAGTCTAGACTACAGCTGTTACCACACGGCCCCAGTCTAGACCACTGAGATACACGTCAAGGTGACCACAGCTGTTACCACACGGCCCCAGTCTAGACTACAGCTGTTACCACACGGCCCCAGTCTAGACCACTGAGATACACGTCCCCAGGTGACCACAGCTGTTACCACACGGCCCCAGTCTAGACTACAGCTGTTACCACACGGCCCCAGTCTAGACCACTGAGATACACGTCAAGGTGACCACAGCTGTTACCACACGGCCCCAAGTCTAGACTACAGCTGTTACCACATGGCCCCAGTCTAGACTACAGCTGTTACCACACGGCCCCAGTCTAGACTACAGCTGTTACCACACGGCCCCAGTCTAGACCACAGCTGTTACCACACGGCCCCAGTCTAGACCACAGCTGTTACCACACGGCCCCAGTCTAGACTACAGCTGTTACCACACGGCCCCAGTCTAGACTACAGCTGTTACCACACGGCCCCAGTCTAGACCACAGCTGTTACCACACGGCCCCAGTCTAGACTACAGCTGTTACCACACGGCCCCAGTCTAGACTACAGCTGTTACCACACGGCCCCAGTCTAGACTACAGCTGTTACCACACGGCCCCAGTCTAGACTACAGCTGTTACCACACGGCCCCAGTCTAGACTACAGCTGTTACCACACGGCCCCAGTCTAGACTACAGCTGCTACCACACGGCCCCAGTCTAGACCACAGCTGCTACCACACGGCCCCAGTCTAGACTACAGCTGTTACCACACGGCCCCAGTCTAGACTACAGCTGTTACCACACGGCCCCAGTCTAGACTACAGCTGTTACCACACGGCCCCAGTCTAGACCACAGCTGCTACCACACGGCCCCAGTCTAGACTACAGCTGTTACCACACGGCCCCAGTCTAGACCACAGAGATACACGTCAAGGTGACTACAGCTGTTACCACACGGCCCCAGTCTAGACTACAGCTGTTACCACACGGCCCCAGTCTAGACCACAGCTGTTACCACACGGCCCCAGTCTAGACCACAGCTGTTACCACACGGCCCCAGTCTAGACTACAGCTGTTACCACACGGCCCCAGTCTAGACCACTGAGATACACGTCAAGGTGACCACAGCTGTTACCACACGGCCCCAGTCTAGACTACAGCTGTTACCACACGGCCCCAGTCTAGACCACTGAGATACACGTCAAGGTGACCACAGCTGTTACCACACGGCCCCAAGTCTAGACTACAGCTGTTACCACATGGCCCCAGTCTAGACTACAGCTGTTACCACACGGCCCCAGTCTAGACTACAGCTGTTACCACACGGCCCCAGTCTAGACCACAGCTGTTACCACACGGCCCCAGTCTAGACCACAGCTGTTACCACACGGCCCCAGTCTAGACTACAGCTGTTACCACACGGCCCCAGTCTAGACTACAGCTGTTACCACACGGCCCCAGTCTAGACTACAGCTGTTACCACACGGCCCCAGTCTAGACCACAGCTGTTACCACACGGCCCCAGTCTAGACTACAGCTGTTACCACACGGCCCCAGTCTAGACTACAGCTGTTACCACACGGCCCCAGTCTAGACTACAGCTGTTACCACACGGCCCCAGTCTAGACTACAGCTGTTACCACACGGCCCCAGTCTAGACTACAGCTGTTACCACACGGCCCCAGTCTAGACTACAGCTGCTACCACACGGCCCCAGTCTAGACCACAGCTGCTACCACACGGCCCCAGTCTAGACTACAGCTGTTACCACACGGCCCCAGTCTAGACTACAGCTGTTACCACACGGCCCCAGTCTAGACTACAGCTGTTACCACACGGCCCCAGTCTAGACTACAGCTGTTACCACACGGCCCCAGTCTAGACTACAGCTGTTACCACACGGCCCCAGTCTAGACTACTGAGATGGATCTTTCCCAGACACACATTAAGTCCTGAATAGAAGCATTCTCAATGTAGATTCTTCACTCCAGGACTAGGTTTAATCTATGTCTGGGAAACCGGACCCCTGGGGATTAAGCTGCTTCCTCTATATCCCTCAATTAATGGAAAACCTTGGATAGTTCACCAGGTGTTTTGATTTGGAACATGTTGTCAGAGCTTTTAATTTATCAGGTGATGTATTGTTTTACTACCTCGAGACAATTTATCCACCTCTCTCTCTCCTCTCAACATTTCACTGTTAAGTCTACATTTGTTCACTTCTCTCTCCCTCCCTTCTCTCTCTCTCCTCCTTCTCCTCCTCCTCTCTCCCTTCGCTCTTCTCATCCTCTCTCTCTCCTCCTCCTCTCTCCCTTCGCTCTTCTCATCCTCTCTCTCTCCTCCTCTCTCCCTTCGCTCTTCTCATCCTCTCTCCTCCTCCTCTCCCTTCCCTCTTCTCATCCTCTCCTCCTCTCTCCCTTCCCTCTTCTCATCCTCCTTCTCCTCCTCCTCTCTCCCTTCCCTCATTCTCTCTCTCCTCCTCCTCCTCTCTCTCTCTCTCCTCCTCCTCCCTCTCTCCTCTCTCTCTCTCCCTCCTTCCTCCTCTCTCTCTCCTCCTCCTTCTCCTCCTCCTCTCTCCTCTCCCTTCCCTCATCCTCTCTCTCTCCTCCTTCTCCTCCTCCTCTCTCTCTCCCTTCCCTCTTCCACCCTCAGTCCCCTCCTAGAGAAGGCAACCTGGGGGAGCTATCAACAGCCAACAGCCAAACAACCAGGATGAGCAGCACCATGTGACAGGGACGTCCCGTCATGACACCATCGCTGGCTGTGTCTGGCACTCTGCTCCCTATATAGTGCACTACCCTATGGGACCCTGGTCAAAAGTAGGGCGCTATGTAGGGAATAGGGTGCCATTTGGTACACAGACGATGCCTGGTGCCTCTGAATGAAGAGGGAGTGTGGGGTGCCTGTCCACAACAGGCCTCAGGTAGTGCTCTTCTTTTGGCCAAGTCAAAGCTACAACTGCTAAGCTGAAGTCTGGCCAAAAGTGGGGCACATGGTGTCATTTGAGAAGCAGCCTATGACATGGCCCCAGCGTTAGCAAAAAAAAAACACCTACGTCCCTCAAACGCCCCCCGTCTCCACAAACGGCCCCCTCAAACGGCCCCCCGGTCCCTATGGTGCTCTACTTTTTACCAGGGCCTACGTTTCCTGGCGGGAGAGAAGACAAGAACAAACACAATGAAAATACGATGTCTGTTGACACACGAGACCCAACACCTTGTTTACTCAAATGAAGTTACAATAAATGAACGTTTTGGGAGAGACGAGGTACTGCTGGCTGGTTCTTTGTAAAGAGATGCACTTTGCCTGGTGACAAACACTGATTACACATTGGGAGGGAAAAACACAACCTCGACACAGAACAAGCTTTTAATAAAGATACATACTAAATGAGACTCTTTCTTTGGTGGTGTTTAGATGAAGTTTCCAATACAGCCACAGATTTCTGTTACCACAATTACGTTAAGGTAATCTAGAGCAGTGGTCCCCAACCCTGGTCCTCCAGTAGCCCCAACCCTGGTCCTCCAGTTCCCCAACCCTGAGTTGGGAAACACTGTTGGGGATACTGGAGGACCAGGGTTAGCCGCTGCGGTTAGCCGCTCCGCGAGGAACACGTTTAACCACTGTAGTTTGGACATTTCGGGGGCAATAAACGTCGGACCGTTCGTTTTATCCATTCGGATACGTTTTACTCTGCTAGAATGTTTAGCCAAAAGTCCACCAAAACTTTCTGCTCTAATTTGCCTGAATTTACGTTGATAAAAACACTACGAGCGTGGGATTTCGGGAATGACGTCTCGTCTGATATTCACGACTTTCAAAATAAAAGTCCTCTTATTTTACATTTATTTAACCAGGTAGGCCAGTTGAGAACATGTTCTCATTTACAACTGCGACCTGGCCAAGATAAAGCAAAGCAGTGCAACAAAAACAGAGTTACACATAAACAAACGTACAGTCAATAACACACAATAAAAGAGAAATAGAAAGGTAAGTTGGTCTGACAGCTGATGCTTAAAGTTAGAGAGGGGGATATGACTCCAGCTTCAGAGATTTTTGCAATTCGTTCCAGTCATTGGTAGCAGAGAACTGGAAGGAAAGGCGGCCAAAGGAAGTGTTGGCTTTGGAGATGACCAGTGCAGTATACCTGCTGGAGCGTGTACCTAGCAAATATTTATGAAATGCAAGGTGGTAAATGAATCTACTACTACTTGCGATACAGATGGGGATTATTCTTCCATAGTTTTATTTCATTTCAAAATAAAGCCACAAAATACAAGATGACGTGTCAGTTTGATATTCAGCAGAAAATCCAAAAGTTGTTAGTAAGGTCAAAATGTATGAACGGAGAAATCATAGTTAAGAGAGAAATATCAAATGCACCATTTCTCACTTGTCACTTCCATTTATTTAACCTCAAGTTCATATATGACTGGATAGGCCAAGTGTTATGTCTACCAGAAGGCACTGAATCAATGCAAGCAACCACCATAAAATAAATAAAACCACCACAAAGAGAAATTAAAATCAAATATGACTGTAAATTGAAGTGAAATAGTTTCCACGTGTGATTTGGCATGGAGTTCTCACCTGGGGTGTATTCATTTGGAGTTCTCACCTGGGGTGTATTCATTTGGAGTTCTCACCTGGGGTGTATTCATTTGGAGTTCTCACCTGGGGTGTATTCATTTGGAGTTCTCACCTGGGGTGTATTCATTTGGAGTTCTCACCTGGGGTGTATTCATTTGGAGTTCTCACCTGGGGTGTATTCATTTGTGCAAACCGTAGCACAAAACAATTTCACAATGGAAAACGTTTTGTTACGTTTGGTTCCTAGTACTGCTGTGTTCAAGACGACTTGGAAACTCTATGCAAATAACTCAAAGTTTGCGACTTGTCATGAATGACCAGGAGTTTTACCACATGGCCAGACCAGGGCCCGTATCCACCAAGCGTCTCAGAGTAGGAGTGCTGATCTAGGATCAGTTTAGCCTTTCAGATCATAGTGAATAAGACCTATCCAGCCAGATCTCAGATCATTTTTATTTTATTTAACTAGACAAGTCAGTTAAGAACAAATTCTTATTTACAATGACGGTCTAGGAACAGCGGGTTAACTGCCTTGTCAAGGGGCAGAATAACAGATTTGTACCTTGTCAGCTCAGGGATTCGATCTAACAACCTTCGGTTACAAGTCCAACGCTCTAACCACTAGGCTACCTGCCGCCCCAACAATGATGAATAATATATTGAACAGATCTCAGATCAGCATCCCTACCTTAAAATACTTTCTGGAGACAGGCCTAGAAAACAAACTCCAAGCCCTACACATCATCACACAGACACACATTAAGACGAGGAGCTTGATGAAAAATGATATAAAAAGGAAAACAGACTGTCACCATTCTAACAGTCAGGTGATAAAATATCCTTCTAGTTCAGGGGGGGACAAAGATCACCAGGAAATAGTCCCATCATTGACCACAACCAAAAGGACAAATAAATGTAGAGACTGAACAGTACTGGGATAGTACTGTTACGACTCCATGAGCTCTTCCCTCCTTCCTGTACTGTTACGACTCCATGAGCTCTTCCCTCCTTCCTGTACTGTTACGACTCCATGAGCTCTTCCCTCCTTCCTGTACTGTTACGACTCCATGAGCTCTTCCCTCCTTCCTGTACTGTTACGACTCCATGAGCTCTTCCCTCCTTCCTGTACTGTTACGACTCCATGAGCTCTTCCTCCTTCCAGAAACGGCTGTAGACCAACGAGGAAGACCCACATGGAACTGGACTTTTTGGGGGTGAATCTCCCGTTGACTTCAAAGCTTGACTTGTTATGCTAAAGTCCAAGAGAGAAATTAGTCCAGGAAGACTCCCCCAGTCAGTCAGGTAGGAGGAGTCTATCCATTACATCAGTCAAGTAGGAGGAGTCTATCCATTACATCAGTGCAGGAAGACTCCCCCCAGTCAGTCAGGTAGGAGGAGTCTATCCATTACATCAGTCAGGTAGGAGGAGTCTATCCATTAAATCAGTCAGGTAGGAGGAGTCTATCCATTACATCAGTCATGTAGGAGGAGTCTATCCATTACATCAGTCCAGGAAGACTCCCCCAGTCAGTCAGGTGGGAGGAGTCTATCCATTACATCAGTCATGTAGGAGGAGTCTATCCATTACATCAGTCCAGGTAGACTCCCCCCAGTCAGTCAGGTAGGAGGAGTCTATCCATTACATCAGTCCAGGAAGACTCCCCCCCAGTCAGTCAGGTAGGAGGAGTCTATCCATTACATCAGTCCAGGAAGACTCCCCCAGTCAGTCAGGTAGGAGGAGTCTATCCATTACATCAGTCCAGGAAGACTCCCCCAGTCAGTCAGGTAGGAGGAGGAGTCTATCCATTACATCAGTCAAGGAAGACTCCCCAGTCAGTCAGGTAGGAGGAGTCTATCCATTACATCAGTCCAGGAAGACTCCCCCAGTCAGTCAGGTAGGAGGAGTCTATCCATTACATCAGTCCAGGAAGACTCCCCCCAGTCAGTCAGGTAGGAGGAGTCTATCCATTACATCAGTCCAGGAAGACTCCCCGAGTCAGTCAGGTAGGAGGAGGGCGTAGTGGTGAAACCCCATCAAAGCCAGTTCAGCACAGCAGCAATGGAGGACAGTGGTGAGTATGTATGAGACAGTATGGATGCACATGTGTGTTCCTTACAATACGTTCTTGTGTCTCTGTATACTGTTGATGGATAAAGTTCTCCACATCCTGCTGTGTGTGTGTGTGTGTGTGTGTGTGTGTGTGTACTACATATGAATGGATGTCTATGTCCCTGTTAGTCCATGTCTCAGGCCACAGTCTGTCCTCTGTGGGGGTCTGTTGGGGGTCTGTTGGGGGTCTGTTGGGGGTCTGTGGGGGCTGGGGTTCAACAATCCTCCATCCTCTTCCTCCTGTAACCCTCTGCTCTTTCCCTCCTCGTCCTCCTCTTGCCGCTCTGACTTCTGTTTCTCTGCCTTGGTCTTGAACCTCAGCCCGTGACCTTTAAACCAGACGAGAGGAAATAAAGGATATATCAGAGAAAGACAGCTGTGTGTGTGTGTGTCTGTGTGTGTGTGTGTGTCTGTCTGTGTGTGTGTGTGTCTGTGTGTGTCTGTGTGTGTGTGTCTGTGTGTGTCTGTGTGTGTGTGTGTGTGTGTGTCTGTGTGTGTCTGTGTGTGTGTGTGTGTCTGTGTGTGTCTGTGTGTGTGTGTGTGTGTGTGTGTGTGTGTGGCGGGGGGACTCACTTGGGCAGTCTGCCACCTCCTTGTGGGCCTTCTTTTACAGCAGCCTCGACACAGGTTGAATACACACTGATTACCCTACAGAGAGAGACAGGTTGAATACACACTGATTACCCTACAGAGAGAGACAGGTTGAATACACACTGATTACCCTACAGAGAGAGACAGGTTGAATACACACTGATTACCCTACAGAGAGAGACAGGTTGAATACACACTGATTACCCTACAGAGAGAGACAGGTTGAATACACACTGATTACCCTACAGAGAGAGACAGGTTGAATACACACTGATTACCCTACAGAGAGAGACAGGTTGAATACACACTGATTACCCTACAGAGAGAGACAGGTTGAATACACACTGATTACCCTACAGAGAGAGACAGGTTGAATACACACTGATTACTCTACAGAGAGAGACAGGTTGAATACACACTGATTACCCTACAGAGAGAGACAGGTTGAATACACACTGATTACCCTACAGAGAGAGACAGGTTGACTACACACTGATTACCCTACAGAGAGAGAGACAGGTTGAATACACACTGATTACTCTACAGAGAGAGAGAGAGAGGGGTTTAGGGACCTGGAGAGAAGGGGGGGGTTAGGGCCCAGGAGAGGGGGTTAGGGCCCAGGAGAGGGGGTTAGGGACCTGGAGAGAGCAGGAGGGAGACAGATTAGGGACTTGGAGAGAGGGAGGGGGGTAGACAGGTTAGGGACCCGGAGAGGGGGTAGACGGGTTAGGGACCCGGAGAGGGGGTAGACGGGTTAGGGACCCGGAGAGGGGGTAGACGGGTTAGGGACCTGGAGAGGGAGAGATGGGTTAGGGACCTGGAAGTACAAAATTGCGCCAACAGACATGGCAGCTCTGCTTCTAGCTCCTAAGAATCTGCCCTGCATACGTAACACTATTATACACAGTCAGGACAGGGTCTCCATTGGACGTTTCTTAGTCCAGGGCTACACTTCATCTGTAATGAGGAACAGGGTGAAGAGGAGTTTACACATGGTAATGAGGAACAGGGTGAAGAGGAGGAACAGGGTGAAGAGGAGGAACAGGGTGAAGAGGAGGAACAGGGTGAAGAGGAACAGTGTGAAGAGGAGGAACAGGGTGAAGAGGAGGAACAGGGTGAAGAGGAGGAACAGGGTGAAGAGGAGGAACAGGGTGAAGAGGTTGCTCCACATGGTAATGAGGAACAGGGTGAAGAGGTCGTCCCTCCACTCACCTTTGGATTTCCACACTGCTCACACTTGATGTACTTTGCTGCAGAGAAAACAGGGGTAAAACAGAGGTTATCTACTGTACTATGGGGGTAAAACAGAGGTTATCTACTGTACTATGGGGGTAAAACAGAGGTTATCTACTGTACTATGGGGGTAAAACAGAGGTTATCTACTGTACTATGGGGGTAAAACAGAGGTTATCTACTGTACTATGGGGGTAAAACAGAGGTTATCTACTGTACTATGGGGGTAAAACAGAGGTTATCTACTGTACTATGGGGGTAAAACAGAGGTTATCTACTGTACTATGGGGGTAAAACAGAGGTTATCTACTGTACTATGGGGGTAAAACAGAGGTTATCTACTGTACTATGGGGGTAAAACAGAGGTTATCTACTGTACTATGGGGGTAAAACAGAGGTTATCTACTGTACTATGGGGGTAAAACAGAGGTTATCTACTGTACTATGTGTCGGCTGAGGCGCTGTAGATTCTGTAGCATTATAAACTGGGTGGTTCCAGCCCTGAATGCTGATTGGCTGACAGCCGTGGCATACCACGGGTATGACAAAACATATACCAATATGCCACGGCTACGCTGAGTGTCTGGACACAACCCTTAGCCGTGGTATAATGGCCATATACCACGATCCCCCGAGGCGTCTTATTGCTGTTATAAACTGGTTACCAACGTAATTAGAGCAGTTAAAACACATGTTTTGTCATACACTGGGTGGTTCGAGCCCTGAATGCTGATTGGCTGACAGCTGGTGTATATCAGACCGTACACCACGGGTGTGACAAAACATTTCGTTTCACTGCCCTAATTATGTTGGTAACCAGTTTATAACAGCAATAAGGCACCTTGGGGGTGTGTGGTATGTGGCCAATATCCCACGGCTAAGGGCCGTAATTGCTTAATTAGACTGGATAGAGAGTCTAGGTAACTGCAGTACTACGAGGAAAAATAACTCACGCTTCTGCTCGGGACAGAAGTTCTTGTGGGGTTTCTGGCTTTCTTTTTCTGTTTGTTTTTGGAGAGGGCATCGCACGCCCCGTCCGAGTCCTCCTGTGACAACGCCCTCTTGTGACACCCTGCCTTCACCTCCGTACCGTTGCTGTTAGCAACCGGAGCCTTCGGCCTGGCAGGAACAATGTTCATCGTCACGGCAACGCTGCTACGGTTTCTGTGTGTGTGGACTTGACGACTTTGTATTGTATTGGTCAAATTGTATTGGTCACGTACACATGGTCAGCAGATGTTATTGGTCAGCAGATGTTAATGGTCAGCAGGTGTTAATGGTCAGCAGGTGTTAATGGTCAGCAGGTGTTAATGGTCAGCAGGTGTTAATGGTCAGCAGGTGTTAATGGTCAGCAGATGTTAATGGTCAGCAGATGTTAATGGTCAGCAGGTGTTATTGGTCACGTACACATGGTCAGCAGATGTTAATGGTCAGCAGGTGTTAATGGTCAGCAGGTGTTAATGGTCAGCAGATGTTAATGGTCAGCAGATGTTAATGGTCAGCAGGTGTTAATGGTCAGCAGGTGTTAATGGTCAGCAGATGTTAATGGTCAGCAGGTGTTAATGGTTACGTACACATGGTCAGCAGATGTTAATGGTCAGCAGGTGTTAATGGTCAGCAGATGTTAATGGTCAGCAGGTGTTAATGGTCAGCAGGTGTTAATGGTCAGCAGGTGTTAATGGTCAGCAGGTGTTAATGGTCACGCAGGTACACATGGTCAGCAGGTGTTAATGGTCAGCAGATGTTAATGGTCAGCAGGTGTTAATGGTCAGCAGGTGTTAATGGTCAGCAGGTGTTAATGGTCAGCAGGTGTTAATGGTCAGCAGGTGTTAATGGTCAGCAGGTGTTAATGGTCACGATACACATGGTCAGCAGGTGTTAATGGTCAGCAGATGTTAATGGTCAGCAGGTGTTAATGGTCAGCAGGTGTTAATGGTCAGCAGGTGTTACTGGTCAGCAGGTGTTACTGGTCAGCAGGTGTTAATGGTCAGCAGGTGTTAATGGTCAGCAGATGTTAATGGTCAGCAGGTGTTAATGGTCAGCAGGTGTTAATGGTCAGCAGGTGTTAATGGTCAGCAGGTGTTAATGGTCAGCAGGTGTTAATGGTCAGCAGGTGTTAATGGTCAGCAGGTGTTAATGGTCAGCAGATGTTAATGGTCAGCAGGTGTTATTGGTCACGTACACATGGTCAGCAGATGTTAATGGTCAGCAGATGTTAATGGTCAGCAGGTGTTATTGGTCACGTACACATGGTCAGCAGATGTTAATGGTCAGCAGGTGTTAATGGTCAGCAGATGTTAATGCGAGTGTAGCGAAATGCTTGTACTTCTAGTTCCGACTGCAGTGCAGTAATATCTAACATTTTCACAACAACTACCTAATACACAACAAATCTAAGTAAAGGAATGTACACAGATCTCAAGTTAGGATTCTCAACAGGAAATTGTCACTCACACTGGTCTGACGTACGGCTGGCAGATCCAATGAGGGAATGGCAGCCCAACCACCTGCCCCGCCTTCTCTCCTCCATTGGTTATCTCCTCCTGCAGAGGTTAAACAAATGAGAAAAGAACCAGTGTCATCATCTAGCTGTGTTGGGAGGAGGGAGAAGAGGGGGGAGGGGGAGAAGAGGGAGAGGGGGAAGAAGAGGGGAGGGGGAAGAAGAGGGAGAGGGGGAAGAAGAGGGGAGGGGGGAGAAGGGGGGAAGAAGGGGGGAGAGGGGGGAGAAGAAGGGGAGAAGAGGGGGAGGGGGAGAATGGGTGAAGAAGAGGGGGGAAGAAGAGGGGGAAGAAGAGGGGGAAGAAGAGGGGGAGAGGGGAGAAGAGGGGGAGGGGGAGAAGGGTGAAGAAGAGGGGGAAGAAGAGGGGAGGAGGGAGAAGAGGGGAAAAAGAGGAGGAGCAATGGGTGAGGAAGAGAAACTAAAAAGGAGTAAAACATTTTGGGGAGGAGGGAAGGAAAGGTGAAAAACAGAATGATCCCTTGGTACCTGACAGTGTAGCTAACCCTAACCCTAGGTACCTGACAGTGTAGCTAACCCTAGGTACCTGACAGTGTAGCTAACCCTAGGTACCTGACAGTGTAGCTAACCCTAGGTACCTGACAGTGTAGCTAACCCTAGGTACCTGACAGTGTAGCTAACCCTAGGTACCTGACAGTGTAGCTAACCCCTGAGGTACCTGACCTGAGTGTAGCTAACCCTAGGTACCTGACAGTGTAGCTAACCCTAGGTACCTGACAGTGTAGCTAACCCTAGGTACCTGACAGTGTAGCTAACCCTAGGTACCTGACAGTGTAGCTAACCCTAGGTACCTGACAGTGTAGCTAACCCTAGGTACCTGACAGTGTAGCTAACCCTAGGTACCTGACAGTGTAGCTAACCCCCTAGGTACCTGACAGTGTAGCTAACCCCCTAGGTACCTGACAGTGTAGCTAACCCTAACCCTAGGTACCTGACAGTGTAGCTAACCCTAGGTACCTGAACCCTAGGTACCTGACAGTGTAGCTAACCCTAACCCTAGGTACCTGACAGTGTAGCTAACCCTAACCCTAGGTACCTGACAGTGTAGCTAACCCTAACCCTAGGTACCTGACAGTGTAGCTAACCCTAACCCTAGGTACCTGACAGTGTAGCTAACCCTAACCTGACAGTGTAGCTACCCTAGGTACCCTAGGTACCTGACAGTGTAGCTAACCCTAACCCTAGGTACCTGACAGTGTAGCTAACCCTAACCCTAGGTACCTGACAGTGTAGCTAACCCTAACCCTAGGTACCTGACAGTGTAGCTAACTCCTAACCCTAGGTACCTGACAGTGTAGCTAACCCCCTAGGTACCTGACAGTGTAGCTAACCCTAACCCTAGGTACCTGACAGTGTAGCTAACCCTAGGTACCTGACAGTGTAGCTAACCCTAACCCTAGGTACCTGACAGTGTAGCTAACCCTAGGTACCTGACAGTAACCCTAGGTACCTGACAGTGTAGCTAACCCTAGGTACCTGACAGTGTAGCTAACCCTAACCCTAGGTACCTGACAGTGTAGCTAACCCCCTAGGTACCTGACAGTGTAGCTAACCCTAGGTACCTGACAGTGTAACCCTAACCCTAGGTACCTGACAGTGTAGCTAACCCCTGACAGTGTAGCCCCCCTGGTACCTGACAGTGTAGCTAACCCCCTAGGTACCTGACAGTGTAGCTAACCCTAACCCTAGGTACCTGACAGTGTAGCTAACCCTAGGTACCTGACAGTGTAGCTAACCCTAGGTACCTGACAGTGTAGCCCCTAGGTACCTGACAGTGTAGCTAACCCTAGGTACCTGACAGTGTAGCTAACCCTACCTGACAGTGTACCTGACCTGAGTGTAGCTAACCCTAGGTACCTGACAGTGTAGCTAACCCTAGGTACCTGACAGTGTAGCTAACCCTAGGTACCTGACAGTGTAGCTAACCCTAGGTACCTGACAGTGTAGCTAACCCTAGGTACCTGACAGTGTAGCTAACCCTAACCCTAGGTACCTGACAGTGTAGCTAACCCTAACCCTAGGTAGCCTGACCCTAGTGACAGTAGCTAACCCTAACCCTAGGTACCTGACAGTGTAGCTAAACCCTAGGTACCTGACAGTGTAGCTAACCTAACCCTAGGTACCTGACAGTGTAGCTAACCCTAACCCTAGGTACCTGACAGTGTAGCTAACCCCTAACCCTAGGTACCTGACAGTGTAGCTAACCCTAACCCTAGGTACCTGACAGTGTAGCTAACCCTAGGTACCTGACAGTGTAGCTAACCCTAACCCTAGGTACCTGACAGTGTAGCTAACCCCTGAACCCCTAGGTACCTGACAGTGTAGCTAACCCTAACCCTAGGTACCTGACAGTGTAGCTAACCCCCTAGGTACCTGACAGTGTAGGTACCTGACAGTGTAGCTAACCCTAACCCTAGGTACCTGACAGTGTAGCTAACCTGACAGTAACCCTAGGTACCTGACAGTGTAGCTAACCCTAACCCTAGGTACCTGACAGTGTAGCTAACCCTAACCCTAGGTACCTGACAGTGTAGCTAACCCTAACCCTAGGTACCTGACAGTGTAGCTAACCCTCTAACCCTAGGTACCTGACAGTGTAACCCTAACCCTAGGTACCTGACAGTGTAGCCCTAACCCTAGGTACCTGACAGTGTAGCTAACCCTAACCCTAGGTACCTGACAGTGTAGCTAACCCCTAACCCTAGGTACCTGACAGTGTAGCTAACCCTAACCCTACCTGACACCCCTAGGTACCTGACAGTGTAGCTAACCTGACTAACCCTAGGTACCTGACAGTGTAGCTAACCCTAACCCTAGGTACCTGACAGTGTAGCTAACCCTAACCCTAGGTACCTGACAGTGTAACTAACCTGACAGTGTAACCCTAGGTACCTGACAGTGTAGCTAACCCCCTAGGTACCTGAGGTACCTGACAGTGTAGCTAACCCTAGGTACCTGACAGTGTAGCTAACCTAGGTACCTGACAGTGTAGCTAACCCTAACCTGACAGTGTAGGTACCTGACAGTGTAGCTAACCCCTAGGTACCTGACAGTGTAGCTAACTCTAACCCTAGGTACCTGACAGTGTAGCTAACCCTAGGTACCTGACAGTGTAGCTAACCCTAGGTACCTGACAGTGTAGCTAACCCTAGGTACCTGACAGTGTAGCTAACCCTAGGTACCTGACAGTGTAGCTAACCCTAGGTACCTGACAGTGTAGCTAACCCTAGGTACCTGACAGTGTAGCTAACCCTAGGTACCTGACAGTGTAGCTAACCCTAGGTACCTGACAGTGTAGCTAACCCTAGGTACCTGACAGTGTAGCTAACCCTAGGTACCTGACAGTGTAGCTAACCCTAGGTACCTGACAGTGTAGCTAACCCTAGGTACCTGACAGTGTAGCTAACCCTAGGTACCTGACAGTGTAGCTAACCCTAGGTACCTGACAGTGTAGCTAACCCTAGGTACCTGACAGTGTAGCTAACCCTAGGTACCTGACAGTGTAGCTAACCCTACCCTAGGTACCTGACAGTGTAGCTAACCAGTGTAGCTAACCCTAGGTACCTGACAGTGTAGCTAACCCTAACCCTAACCCTAGGTACCTGACAGTGTAGCTAACCCTAACCCTAGGTACCTGACAGTGTAGCTAACCCTAGGTACCCTGTAGGGTACCTGACAGTGTAGCTAACCCTAACCCAGTGTAGGTACCTGACAGTGTAGCTAACCCTAACCCTAGGTACCTGACAGTGTAGCTAACCCTAGGTACCTGACAGTGTAGCTAACCCTAGGTACCTGACAGTGTAGCTAACCCTAACCCTAGGTACCTGACAGTGTAGCTAACCCTAACCTGACAGTGTAGGTACCTGACAGTGTAGCTAACCCTAACCCTAGGTACCTGACAGTGTAGCTAACCCTAACCCTAGGTACCTGACAGTGTAGCTAACCCTAACCCTAGGTACCTGACAGTGTAGCTAACCCTAGGTACCTGACAGTAGGGTACCTGACAGTGTAGCTAACCTGACAGTGTAACCCTAGGTACCTGACAGTGTAGCTAACCCCTAACCCTAGGTACCTGACAGTGTAGCTAACCCTAACCCTAGGTACCTGACAGTGTAGCTAACCCTAACCCTAGGTACCTGACAGTGTAGCTAACCCTAACCCTAGGTACCTGACAGTGTAGCTAACCCTAACCCTAGGTACCTGACAGTGTAGCTAACCCTAACCCTAGGTACCTGACAGTGTAGCTAACCCCTAGGTACCTGAACCCTAGGTACCTGACAGTGTAGCTAACCCTAGGTACCTGACAGTGTAGCTAACCCTAGGTACCTGACAGTGTAGCTAACCCTAGGTACCTGACAGTGTAGCTAACCCTAGGTACCTGACAGTGTAGCTAACCCTAGGTACCTGACAGTGTAGCTAACCCTAACCCTAGGTACCTGACAGTGTAGCTAACCCTAGGTACCTGACAGTGTAGCTAACCCTAGGTACCTGACAGTGTAGCTAACCCTAGGTACCTGACAGTGTAGCTAACCCTAGGTACCTGACAGTGTAGCTAACCCTAGGTACCTGACAGTGTAGCTAACCCTAGGTACCTGACAGTGTAGCTAACCCTAGGTACCTGACAGTGTAGCTAACCCTAGGTACCTGACAGTGTAGCTAACCCTAGGTACCTGACAGTGTAGCTAACCCTAGGTACCTGACAGTGTAGCTGTACCCCTAACCCTAGGTACCTGACAGTGTAGCTAACCCTAACCCTAGGTACCTGACAGTGTAGCTAACCCTAACCCTAGGTACCTGACAGTGTAGCTAACCCTAACCCTAGGTACCTGACAGTGTAGCTAACCCTAACCCTAGGTACCTGACAGTGTAGCTAACCCTAACCCTAGGTACCTGACAGTGTAGCTAACCCCCTAGGTACCTGACAGTGTAGCTAACCCTAACCCTAGGTACCTGACAGTGTAGCTAACCCTAAGTACCTGACAGTGTAGCTAACCCTAACCCTAGGTACCTGACAGTGTAGCTAACCCTAACCCTAGGTACCTGACAGTGTAGCTAACCCTAACCCTAGGTACCTGACAGTGTAGCTAACCCTAACCCTAGGTACCTGACAGTGTAGCTAACCCTAACCCTAGGTACCTGACAGTGTAGCTAACCCTAACCCTAGGTACCTGACAGTGTAGCTAACCCCTAACCCTAGGTACCTGACAGTGTAGCTAACCTAACCCTAGGTACCTGACAGTGTAGCTAACCCTAACCCTAGGTACCTGACAGTGTAGCTAACCCTAACCCTAGGTACCTGACAGTGTAGCTAACCCTAACCCTAGGTACCTGACAGTGTAGCTAACCTAACCCTAGGTACCTGACAGTGTAGCTAACCCTAACCCTAGGTACCTGACAGTGTAGCTAACCCTAACCCTAGGTACCTGACAGTGACAGTGTAGCTAGCTAACCCTAGGTACCTGAAGTGTAGCCCTAGGTACCTGACAGTGTAGCTAACCCTAACCCTAGGTACCTGACAGTGTAGCTAACCTAACCCTAGGTACCTGACAGTGTAGCTAACCCTAACCCTAGGTACCTGACAGTGTAGCTAACCCTAACCCTAGGTACCTGACAGTGTAGCTAACCCTAACCCTAGGTACCTGACAGTGTAGCTAACTAACCCTAACCCTAGGTACCTGACAGTGTAGCTAACCCTAACCCTAGGTACCTGACAGTGTAGCTAACCCTAGGTACCTGACAGTGTAGCTAACCTAACCCTAGGTACCTGAACCTAACCCTAGGTACCTGACAGTGTAGCTAACCCTAACCCTAGGTACCTGACAGTGTAGCTAACCCTAGGTACCTGACAGTGTAGCTAACCCTAGGTACCTGACAGTGTAGCTAACCCTAACCCTAGGTACACAGTGTAGCTAACCCTAGGTACCTGACAGTGTAGCTAACCCTAGGTACCTGACAGTGTAGCTAACCCTAGGTACCTGACAGTGTAGCTAACCCTAGGTACCTGACCTGACAGTGTAGCTAACCCTAGGTACCTGACAGTGTAACTAACCCTAGGTACCTGACAGTGTAGCTAACCCTAGGTACCTGACAGTGTAGCTAACCCTAGGTACCTGACAGTGTAGCTAGCCCTAACCCTAGGTACCTGACAGTGTAGCTAACCCTAACCCTAGGTACCTGACAGTGTAGCTAACCCTAGGTACCTGACAGTGTAGCTAACCCTAGGTACCCAGTAGACCTGAGTGTAGCTAACCCTAACCCTAGGTACCTGACAGTGTAGCTAACCCTAACCCTAGGTACCTGACAGTGTAGCTAACCCTAACCCTAGGTACCTGACAGTGTAGCTAACCCTAACCCTAGGTACCTGACAGTGTAGCTAACCCTAACCCTAGGTACCTGACAGTGTAACCCTAACCTGACAGTGTAACCCTAGGTACCTGACAGTGTAGCTAACCCTAACCCTAGGTACCTGACAGTGTAGCTAACCCTAGGTACCTGACAGTGTAGCTAACCCTAACCCTAGGTACCTGACAGTGTAGCTAACCCTAACCCTAGGTACCTGACAGTGTAGCTAACCCTAACCCTAGGTACCTGACAGTGTAGCTAACCCCCTAGGTACCTGACAGGTACCTGACAGTGTAGCTAACCCTAACCCTAGGTACTAACCCTAACCCTAGGTACCTGACAGTGTAGCTAACCCTAACCCTAGGTACCTGACAGTGTAGCTAACCCCCTAACCCTAGGTACCTGACAGTGTAGCTAACCCTAACCCTAGGTACCTGACAGTGTAGCTAACCCTAACCCTAGGTACCTGACAGTGTAGCTAACCCTAACCCTAGGTACCTGACAGTGTAGCTAACCCTAACCCTAGGTACCTGACAGTGTAGCTAACCCTAACCCTAGGTACCTGACAGTGTAGCTAACCCTAACCCTAGGTACCTGACAGTGTAGCTAACCCTAACCCTAGGTACCTGACAGTGTAGCTAACCCTAACCCTAGGTACCTGACAGTGTAGCTAACCCTAACCCTAGGTACCTGACAGTGTAGCTAACCCTAACCCTAGGTACCTGACAGTGTAGCTAACCTAACCCTAGGTACCTGACAGTGTAGCTAACCCCCTAACCCTAGGTACCTGACAGTGTAGCTAACCCTAACCCTAGGTACCTGACAGTGTAGCTAACCCTAACCCTAGGTACCTGACAGTGTAGCTAACCCTAACCCTAGGTACCTGACAGTGTAGCTAACCCTAACCCTAGGTACCTGACAGTGTAGCTAACCCTAACCCTAGGTACCTGACAGTGTAGCTAACCTGACAGTGTAGCTAACCCTAGGTACCTGACAGTGTAGCTAACCCTAACCCTAGGTACCTGACAGTGTAGCTAACCCTAACCCTAGGTACCTGACAGTGTAGCTAACCCTCCTAACCCTAGGTACCTGACAGTGTAGCTAACCCTAACCCTAGGTACCTGACAGTGTAGCTAACCCTAACCCTAGGTACCTGACAGTGTAGCTAACCCTAACTAACCCTAGGTACCTGACAGTGTAGCTAACCCTAACCCTAGGTACCTGACAGTGTAGCTAACCCTAACCCTAGGTACCTGACAGTGTAGCTAACTAACCCTAGGTACCTGACAGTGTAGCTAACCCCCTAGGTACCTGACAGTGTAGCTAACCCTAACCCTAGGTACCTGACAGTGTAGCTAACCCTAACCCTAGGTACCTGACAGTGTAGCTAACCCTAACCCTAGGTACCTGACAGTGTAGCTAACCCTAACCCTAGGTACCTGACAGTGTAGCTAACCCTAACCCTAGGTACCTGACAGTGTAGCTAACCCTAACCCTAGGTACCTGACAGTGTAGCTAACCCCCTAGGTACCTGACAGTGTAGCTAACCCTAACCCTAGGTACCTGACAGTGTAGCTAACCCTAACCCTAGGTACCTGACAGTGTAGCTAACCCTAACCCTAGGTACCTGACAGTGTAGCTAACCCTAACCCTAGGTACCTGACAGTGTAGCTAACCCCCTAGGTACCTGACAGTGTAGCTAACCCTAACCCTAGGTACCTGACAGTGTAGCTAACCCTAACCCCTAGGTACCTGACAGTGTAGCTAACCCCTAACCCTAGGTACCTGACAGTGTACCTGACCCCCTAACCCTAGGTACCTGACAGTGTAGCTAACCCTAACCCTAGGTACCTGACAGTGTAGCTAACCCTCAACCCTAACCCTAGGTACCTGACAGTGTAGCTAACCCTAACCCTAGGTACCTGACAGTGTAGCTAACCCTAACCCTAGGTACCTGACAGTGTAGCTAACCCTAACCCTAGGTACCTGACAGTGTAGCTAACCCTAACCCTAGGTACCTGACAGTGTAGCTAACCCTAACCCTAGGTACCTGACAGTGTAGCTAACCCTAACCCTAGGTACCTGACAGTGTAGCTAACCCTAACCCTAGGTACCTGACAGTGTAGCTAACCCTAACCCTAGGTACCTGACAGTGTAGCTAACCCTAACCCTAGGTACCTGACAGTGTAGCTAACCCTAACCCTAGGTACCTGACAGTGTAGCTAACCCTAACCCTAGGTACCTGACAGTGTAGCTAACCCTAACCCTAGGTACCTGACAGTGTAGCTAACCCTAACCCTAGGTACCTGACAGTGTAGCCCTAACCTAACTAACCCTAACCCTAGGTACCTGACAGTGTAGCTAACCCTAACCCTAGGTACCTGACAGTGTAGCTAACCCTAACCCTAGGTACCTGACAGTGTAACTAACCCTAACCCTAGGTACCTGACAGTGTAGCCCTAACCCTAACCCTAGGTACCTGACAGTGTAGCTAACCCTAACCCTAGGTACCTGACAGTGTAGCTAACCCTAACCCTAGGTACCTGACAGTGTAGCTAACCTAACCCTAGGTACCTGACAGTGTAGCTAACCCTAACCCTAGGTACCTGACAGTGTACCTGACAGTAACCCCTAACCCTAGGTACCTGACAGTGTAGCTAACCCCCTAACCCTAGGTACCTGACAGTGTAGCTAACCCTAACCCTAGGTACCTGACAGTGTAGCTAACCCTAACCCTAGGTACCTGACAGTGTAGCTAACTCTAACCCTAGGTACCTGACAGTGTAGCTAACCCTAACCCTAGGTACCTGACAGTGTAGCTAACCCTAACCCTAGGTACCTGACAGTGTAGCTAACCCTAACCCTAGGTACCTGACAGTGTAGCTAACCCTAACCCTAGGTACCTGACAGTGTAGCTAACCCTAACCCTAGGTACCTGACAGTGTAGCTAACCCTAACCCTAGGTACCTGACAGTGTAGCTAACCCTAGGTACCTGACAGTGTAGCTAACCCTAACCCTAGGTACCTGACAGTGTAGCTAACCCTAACCCTAGGTACCTGACAGTGTAGCTAACCCTAACCCTAGGTACCTGACAGTGTAGCTAACCCTAACCCTAGGTACCTGACAGTGTAGCTAACCCTAACCCTAGGTACCTGACAGTGTAGCCCTAACCCTAACCTAGGTACCTGACAGTGTAGCTAACCTAACCCTAGGTACCTGACAGTGTAGCTAACCCTAACCCTAGGTACCTGACAGTGTAGCTAACCCTAACCCTAGGTACCTGACAGTGTAGCTAACCCTAACCCTAGGTACCTGACAGTGTAGCTAACCCTAACCCTAGGTACCTGACAGTGTAGCTAACCCTAACCCTAGGTACCTGACAGTGTAGCTAACCCTAACCCTAGGTACCTGACAGTGTAGCTAACCTAACCCTAGGTACCTGACAGTGTAGCTAACCCTAACCCTAGGTACCTGTACCTGACAGTGTAGCTAACCCTAACCCTAGGTACCTGACAGTGTAGCTAACCCTAACCCTAGGTACCTGACAGTGTAGCTAACCCTAACCCTAGGTACCTGACAGTGTAGCTAACCCTAACCCTAGGTACCTGACAGTGTAGCTAACCCCTGACAGTAACCCTAGGTACCTGACAGTGTAGCTAACCCTAACCCTAGGTACCTGACAGTGTAGCTAACCCTAACCCTAGGTACCTGACAGTGTAGCTAACCCTAACCCTAGGTACCTGACAGTGTAGCTAACTCTAACCCTAGGTACCTGACAGTGTAGCTAACCCTAACCCTAGGTACCTGACAGTGTAGCTAACCCTAGGTACCTGAACCCTAGGTACCTGACAGTGTAGCTAACCTAACCCTAGGTACCTGACAGTGTAGCTAACTCTAACCCTAGGTACCTGACAGTGTAGCTAACCCTAACCCTAGGTACCTGACAGTGTAGCTAAACCTAACCCTAGGTACCTGACAGTGTAGCTAACCCTAACCCTAGGTACCTGATAGTGTAACTAACCCTAACCCTAGGTACCTGACAGTGTAGCTAACCCTAACCCTAGGTACCTGACAGTGTAGCTAACTCTAACCCTAGGTACCTGACAGTGTAGCTAACCCTAACCCTAGGTACCTGACAGTGTAGCTAACCCTAACCCTAGGTACCTGACAGTGTAGCTAACCCTAACCCTAGGTACCTGACAGTGTAGCTAACCCTAACCCTAGGTACCTGACAGTGTAGCTAACCCTAACCCTAGGTACCTGACAGTGTAGCTAACCCTAACCCTAGGTACCTGACAGTGTAGCTAACCCTAACCCTAGGTACCTGACAGTGGCTACCTGACCTGAGTGTAGCTAACCCTAACCCTAGGTACCTGACAGTGTAGCTAACCCTAACCCTAGGTACCTGACAGTGTAGCTAACCCTAACCTGACAGCATAGGTACCTGACAGTGTAGCTAACCCTAACCCTAGGTACCTGACAGTGTAGCTAACCCTAACCCTAGGTACCTGACAGTGTAGCTAACCCTAACCCTAGGTACCTGACAGTGTAGCTAACCCTAACCCTAGGTACCTGACAGTGTAGCTAACTCTAACCCTAGGTACCTGACAGTGTAGCTAACCCTAACCCTAGGTACCTGACAGTGTAGCTAACCCTAACCCTAGGTACCTGACAGTGTAGCTAACCCTAACCCTAGGTACCTGACAGTGTAGCTAACTCTAACCCTAGGTACCTGACAGTGTAGCTAACCCTAACCCTAGGTACCTGACAGTGTAGCTAAACCTAACCCTAGGTACCTGACAGTGTAGCTAACCCTAACCCTAGGTACCTGACAGTGTAGCTAACCCTAACCCTAGGTACCTGACAGTGTAACTAACCCTAACCCTAGGTACCTGACAGTGTAGCTAACCCTAACCCTAGGTACCTGACAGTGTAGCTAACTCTAACCCTAGGTACCTGACAGTGTAGCTAACCCTAACCCTAGGTACCTGACAGTGTAGCTAACCCTAACCCTAGGTACCTGACAGTGTAGCTAACCCTAACCCTAGGTACCTGACAGTGTAGCTAACTCTAACCCTAGGTACCTGACAGTGTAGCTAACCCTAACCCTAGGTACCTGACAGTGTAGCTAACCCTAACCCTAGGTACCTGACAGTGTAGCTAACCCTAACCCTAGGTACCTGACAGTGTAGCTAACCCTAACCCTAGGTACCTGACAGTGTAGCTAACCTTAACCCTAGGTACCTGACAGTGTAGCTAACCCTAACCCTAGGTACCTGACAGTGTAGCTAACCCTAACCCTAGGTACCTGACAGTGTAGCTAACCCTAACCCTAGGTACCTGACAGCATAGCTAACACTAACCCTAGGTACCTGACAGCATAGCTAACACTAACCCTAGGTACCTGGCAGCGTAGCTAACCCTAACCCTAGGTACCTGACAGTGTAGCTAACCCTAACCCTAGGTACCTGACAGTGTAGCTAACCCTAGGTACCTGACAGTGTAGCTAACCCTAACCCTAGGTACCTGGCAGCGTAGCTAACCCTAACCCTTGGTACCTGGCAGTGTAGCTAACCCTTGGTACCTGGCAGCGTAGTCTGAGTTGTCTGCTGACCTCTGTCAGCCCCTGCAGGTTCTTCACCTTTGCCAGCTCCTCTCTCAGGTCCTTGTGGATCTGCAGCCTGGAGAAACACTAACAAATAAAACACACACACAGATTGTGGCGATAGTGACTGAGTAGTACTAGTACTGAGTGTGTGTGTGTCCCTCTGAGTGTGTGTGTTACATACGTGTGGTGCCAGAGCTTGAAGAGGTGTGCTCGGACATAGGACAGGGTACAGGGAGGGTACTGACTGACCACCTCTAGATACTCCTCAGCCATCTCCCATACAGGAGGGCTGTGACCCTCAAACAGAGCTGGGTTATGGAGGTTCCCCTCTGGAAACACACACAGAGAGAGAGAGAGAAACACAGAGAGAGAAACACAGAGAGAGAGAGAAATAGAGAGAGAGAGGTAAACACACACAGAGAGAGAAACAGAGAGAAACAGAGAGAGAGAGAGAGAGAGAGAGAGAGAGACAGACAGACAGAGAGAGAGAGAGATAAACACACAGAGAGAGAGAAACACACAGAGAGAGAAACACAGAGAGAGAGAAACATACAGAGAACCACACACACACACAGAGAGATAAACAGAGAGAGAAAGATAGAAACACAGAGAAAGAGAGAAACACACAGAGAACCATACACACACAGAAAGAACCACACACACACACAGAGAGAGATAACCATACACACACAGACACATGAGAGAGAGAAAGTGATGAACACAAATTAGTGGGTGTTATGACTCTTGGGAGACTAATTACTCAAGGTGAGGCGGAGGTGTGTACCTGCACTCATCACCCCCTGTACTCCAGTCTCCTCCATACACTGCTCCACATCACTCAGGTGTTGGATGTTACCGTTAGCGAACACAGGGATGTTAACAGCGTTCCTATAGCAACAACACAGAGAGAGAGAGAGAGAGACTGTTTAATAAACCCAGTATCAGCTATGTGACAATAGAATAGAGTACTGTACAGTAGAATATAATAGAATGTTTTCCTGTGAAGAAACTTCTTGGAGACCTACTAGACTATACAAACTGTCTCCCTACTAGACTATACAAACTGTCTCCCTACTAGACTATACAAACTGTCTCCCCTACTAGACTATACAAACTGTCTCCCCTACTAGACTATACAAACTGTCTCCCTACTAGACTATACAAACTGTCTCCCTACTAGACTATACAAACTGTCTCCCCTACTAGACTATACAAACTGTCTCCCCTACTAGACTACACAAACTGTCTCCAACTACACAAACTGTCTCCCTACTAGACTACACAAACTGTCTCCCCTACTAGACTACACAAACTGTCTCCCCTACTAGACTACACAAACTGTCTCCCTACTAGACTACACAAACTGTCTCCCCTACTAGACTACACAAACTGTCTCCCCTACTAGACTACACAAACTGTCTCCCTACTAGACTACACAAACTGTCTCCCTACTAGACTACACAAACTGTCTCCCTACTAGACTACACAAACTGTCTCCCTACTAGACTACACAAACTGTCTCCCTACTAGAAACTACACAAACTGTCTCCCCTACTAGACTACACAAACTGTCTCCCTACTAGACTACACAAACTGTCTCCCTACTAGACTACACAAACTGTCTCCCTACTAGACTACACAAACTGTCTCCCCTACTAGACTACACAAACTGTCTCCCTACTAGACTACACAAACTGTCTCCCCTACTAGACTACACAAACTGTCTCCCCTACTAGACTACACAAACTGTCTCCCCTACTAGACTACACAAACTGTCTCCCTACTAGACTACACAAACTGTCTCCCCTACTAGACTACACAAACTGTCTCCCTACTAGACTACACAAACTGTCTCCCCTACTAGACTACACAAACTGTCTCCCCTACTAGACTACACAAACTGTCTCCCTACTAGACTACACAAACTGTCTCCCCTACTAGACTACACAAACTGTCTCCCTACTAGACTACACAAACTGTCTCCCCTACTAGACTACACAAACTGTCTCCCTACTAGACTACACAAACTGTCTCCCTACTAGACTACACAAACTGTCTCCCTACTAGACTACACAAACTGTCTCCCCTACTAGACTACACAAACTGTCTCCCTACTAGACTACACAAACTGTCTCCCCTACTAGACTACACAAACTGTCTCCCCTACTAGACTACACAAACTGTCTCCCCTACTAGACTACACAAACTGTCTCCCTACTAGACTATACAAACTGTCTCCCTACTAGACTATACAAACTGTCTCCCTACTAGACTATACAAACTGTCTCCCCTACTAGACTACACAAACTGTCTCCCTACTAGACTACACAAACTGTCTCCCCTACTAGACTACACAAACTGTCTCCCTACTAGACTATACAAACTGTCTCCCTACTAGACTATACAAACTGTCTCCCTACTAGACTATACAAACTGTCTCCCTACTAGACTATACAAACTGTCTCCCCTACTAGACTATACAAACTGTCTCCCTACTAGACTATACAAACTGTCTCCCCTACTAGACTATACAAACTGTCTCCCTACTAGACTACACAAACTGTCTCCCTACTAGACTATACAAACTGTCTCCAACTACACAGCAGAGACCTACTAGACTATACAAACTGTCTCCAACTACACAGCAGAGACCTACTAGACTACAAACTGTCTCCCTACTAGACTATACAAACTGTCTCCCTACTAGACTATACAAACTGTCTCCAACTACACAGCAGACACCTACTAGACTACAAACTGTCTCCCCTACTAGACTATACAAACTACCTCCAACTACACAGCAGAGACCTACTAGACTATACAAACTGTCTCCCTACTAGACTATACAAACTACCTCCAACTACACAGCAGAGACCTACTAGACTATACAAACTGTCTCCCTACTAGACTATACAAACTGTCTCCAACTACACAGCAGACACCTACTAGACTACAAACTGTCTCCCCTACTAGACTATACAAACTACCTCCAACTACACAGCAGAGACCTACTAGACTATACAAACTGTCTCCCTACTAGACTATACAAACTACCTCCAACTACACAGCAGAGACCTACTAGACTATACAAACTGTCTCCCCTACTAGACTATACAAACTGTCTCCAACTACACAGCAGAGACCTACTAGACTACAAACTGTCTCCCTACTAGACTATACAAACTGTCTCCAACTACACAGCAGACACCTACTAGACTACAAACTGTCTCCCCTACTAGACTATACAAACTACCTCCAACTATACAGCAGAGACCTACTAGACTATACAAACTGTCTCCCCTACTAGACTATACAAACTGTCTCCCCTACTAGACTATACAAACTACCTCCAACTACACAGCAGACACCTACTAGACTACAAACTGTCTCCCCTACTAGACTATACAAACTACCTCCAACTACACAGCAGAGACCTACTAGACTATACAAACTGTCTCCCTACTAGACTACAAACTGTCTCCCTACTAGACTATACAAACTGTCTCCAACTACACAGCAGAGACCTACTAGACTACACAAACTGTCTCCAACTACACAGAAAAGACCTACTAGACTATACAAACTGTCTCCAACTACACAGCAGAGACCTACTGGACTACACAAACTGTCTCCAACTACACAGCAGAGACCTACTAGACTACACAAACTGTCTCCAACTACACAGCAGAGACCTACTGGACTACACAAACTGTCTCCAACTACACAGCAGAGACCTACTAGACTATACAAACTGTCTCCCCTACTAGACTATACAAACTGTCTCCCCTACTAGACTATACAAACTGTCTCCCCTACTAGACTATACAAACTGTCTCCCCTACTAGACTATACAAACTGTCTCCCCTACTAGACTACACAAACTGTCTCCCCTACTAGACTATACAAACTGTCTCCAACTACACAGCAGAGACCTACTAGACTATACAAACTGTCTCCAACTACACAGCAGAGACCTACTAGACTACAAACTGTCTCCCCTACTAGACTATACAAACTGTCTCCCTACTAGACTATACAAACTGTCTCCAACTACACAGCAGACACCTACTAGACTACAAACTGTCTCCCCTACTAGACTATACAAACTACCTCCAACTACACAGCAGAGACCTACTAGACTATACAAACTGTCTCCCTACTAGACTATACAAACTGTCTCCCCTACTAGACTATACAAACTACCTCCAACTACACAGCAGAGACCTACTAGACTATACAAACTGTCTCCCCTACTAGACTATACAAACTGTCTCCAACTACACAGCAGACACCTACTAGACTACAAACTGTCTCCCCTACTAGACTATACAAACTACCTCCAACTACACAGCAGAGACCTACTAGACTACAAACTGTCTCCCCTACTAGACTATACAAACTACCTCCAACTACACAGCAGAGACCTACTAGACTATACAAACTGTCTCCCCTACTAGACTATACAAACTGTCTCCAACTACACAGCAGAGACCTACTAGACTATACAAACTGTCTCCCCTACTAGACTATACAAACTGTCTCCCCTACTAGACTATACAAACTACCTCCAACTACACAGCAGAGACCTACTAGACTATACAAACTGTCTCCCCTACTAGACTATACAAACTATCTCCAACTACACAGCAGACACCTACTAGACTACAAACTGTCTCCCCTACTAGACTATACAAACTACCTCCAACTACACAGCAGAGACCTACTAGACTATACAAACTGTCTCCCCTACTAGACTATACAAACTACCTCCAACTACACAGCAGAGACCTACTAGACTATACAAACTGTCTCCCCTACTAGACTATACAAACTGTCTCCAACTACACAGCAGAGACCTACTAGACTACAAACTGTCTCCCCTACTAGACTATACAAACTGTCTCCAACTACACAGCAGACACCTACTAGACTACAAACTGTCTCCCCTACTAGACTATACAAACTACCTCCAACTATACAGCAGAGACCTACTAGACTATACAAACTGTCTCCCCTACTAGACTATACAAACTGTCTCCCCTACTAGACTATACAAACTACCTCCAACTACACAGCAGACACCTACTAGACTACAAACTGTCTCCCCTACTAGACTATACAAACTACCTCCAACTACACAGCAGAGACCTACTAGACTATACAAACTGTCTCCCCTACTAGACTACAAACTGTCTCCCCTACTAGACTATACAAACTGTCTCCAACTACACAGCAGACACCTACTAGACTACAAACTGTATCCCCTACTAGACTATACAAACTACCTCCAACTACACAGCAGAGACCTACTAGACTACAAACTGTCTCCAACTACACAGAAAAGACCTACTAGACTATACAAACTGTCTCCAACTACACAGCAGAGACCTACTAGACTATACAAACTGTCTCCAACTACACAGCAGAGACCTACTGGACTACACAAACTGTCTCCAACTACACACTGCAGAGACCTACTAGACTACACAAACTGTCTCCAACTACACAGCAGAGACCTCCTGGACTACACAAACTGTCTCCAACTACACAGCAGAGACCTCCTAGACTACACAAACTACCTCCAACTACACAGCAAAGACCTACTAGACTATACAAACTGTCTCCAACTACACAGCAGAGACTTACTAGACTACACAAACTACCTCCAACTACACAGCAGAGACCTCCTAGACTACACAAACTACCTCCAACTACACAGCAGAGACCTACTGGACTATACAAACTGTCTCCAACTACACAGCAAAGACCTACTAGACTATACAAACTGTCTCCAACTACACAGCAGAGACTTACTAGACTACACAAACTACCTCCAACTACACAGCAGAGACCTACTAGACTACAAACTACCTCCAACTACACAGCAGAGACCTACTAGACTACAAACTACCTCCAACTACACAGCAGAGACCTACTAGACTACAAACTACCTCCAACTACACAGCAGAGACCTACTAGACTACACAAACTGTCTCCAACTACACAGCAGAGACCTACTAGACTACACAAACTGTTTCCACCTACACAGCAGAGACCTACTAGACTACACAAACTGTTTCCACCTACACAGCAGAGACCTACTAGACTACACAAACTGTTTCCACCTGACAAACATAATATTGGTTCTTCTCTGTTCTCTTAATTGAACTGTGAGGGAACTGCAGTGTACTTACCGTACAGCCTTGATGTGTTCCCAGCTAGCGATGCCTGTCGCGGGTCCTTTCTTAATTGAACTGTGAGGGAACTGCAGTGTACTTACCGTACAGCCTTGATGTGTTCCCAGCTAGCGATGCCTGTCGCGGGTCCTTTCTGGTCCTTGGTCCGACCGTGAACGGTCAGCAGCTGAGACAGAGATGGAGAGGTCTGAATGACAAGACTTCCTACCCGGTTAAATATCTGTGTGTTGCTATGGAGACAGCATAGGTGACACTGCAGTACTACGAGGAAAAATGTTGATGAGGCTCTCTTGTTCAGATATTTGTAAGTGGACTGGAGGCAGGGCATGAAAAGGGATAACGAATCCAGTTGTTTGTGTCATTCGTTTCGGGAAAGAACCTGCGGAATTGCGCACCCAACTCACTCAGGTGCTTCGCTAAATCACATGTGACATTGTCCGTAAGCTTGAGTTAATTTAGAACACAAATGAATCATAGAATGATGGAAAGACCTGTGTGTTGTCCTTGTTAATGCAGACCGAGAAGAGCTCCAACTTCTTAATCATAGCCTCAATTTTTGTCCCGCACATTGAATATAGTTACGTAGAGTCCCTGTAATCCTAGATTCAGATCATTCAGGAGAGAGAAAACATCACCCAGATAGACAAACTACCTCCAACTACACAGCAGAGACCTACTAGACTACACAAACTACCTCCACCACCTCAAGCTCAACCTCGACAAGACGGCGCTGCTCATCCTCCCGGGAAAGGCCTGCCTGCTCCAAGACCTCTCCATCACAGTTGACAACTCCATGGTGTTCCCATCCCAGGTGCTTGCACCTCTAAATATAATCTTGCTCATTTTAGGTAATGTTTCATAGAAGATCAAAATAAAATACTTGTGTGTGTGTGTGTGTGATGTTTCCCACCTGGCAGCCAGCCTTCTCCAGCATCTGAGCGTACTGAACAGTCTCCTCCATCTTGTTAAACACACGGATCTTACAGGTGATGGGAACAGAGATCTTCTCATTGGCTAGCTTCACTAAGGAGAAACACAGAGAAAAGACTGGCTAGCTTCACTAAGGAGAAACAGAGAGAAAAGACTGGCTAGCTTCACTAAGGAGAAACAGAGAGAAATGACTGGCTAGCTTCACTAAGGAGAGAAACACAGAGAAAAGACTGGCTAGCTTCACTAAGGAGAAACAGAGAGAAAAGACTTCACTAAGGAGAAACACAGAGAAATGACTGGCTAGCTTCACTAAGGAGAAACACAGAGAAAAGACTGGCTAGCTTCACTAAGGAGAAACAGAGAGAAAAGACTGGCTAGCTTCACTAAGGAGAAACAGAGAGAAAAGACTGGCTAGCTTCACTAAGGAGAAACAGAGAGAAAACTGGCTAGCTTCACTAAGAGAAACACAGAGAAAAGACTGGCTAGCTTCACTAAGGAGAAACAGAGAGAAAAGACTGGCTAGCTTCACTAAGGAGAAACAGAGAGAAAAGACTGGCTAGGAGAAACAGAGAGAAAAGACTGGCTAGCTTCACTAAGGAGAAACAGAGAGAAAAGACTGACTTCACTAAGGAGGAACAGAGAGAAAAGACTGGCTAGCTTCACTAAGGAGAAACACAGAGAAAAGACTGGCTAGCTTCACTAAGGAGAAACAGAGAGAAAAGACTGGCTAGCTTCACTAAGGAGAAACAGAGAGAAAAGACTGGCTAGCTTCACTAAGGAGAAACAGAGAGAAAAGACTGACTTCGCTAAGGAGAAACAGAGAGAAAAGACTGGCTAGCTTCGCTAAGGAGAAACAGAGAGAAAAGACTGGCTAGCTTCACTAAGGAGGAACAGAGAGAAAAGACTGGCTAGCTTCACTAAGGAGAAACACAGAGAAAAGACTGGCTAGCTTCACTAAGGAGAAACAGAGAGAAAAGACTGGCTAGCTTCACTAAGGAGAAACAGAGAGAAAAGACTGGCTAGCTTCACTAAGGAGAAACAGAGAGAAAAGACTGGCTAGCTTCACTAAGCAGAGAGAAAAGACTGGCTAGCTTCACTAAGGAGAAACAGAGAGAAAAGACTGGCTAGCTTCGCTAAGGAGAAACAGAAACAGAGGAGAAACAGAGAGACTGGCTAGCTTCACTAAGGAGGAACAGAGAGAAAAGACTGGCTAGCTTCACTAAGGAGAAACACAGAGAAAAGACTGGCTAGCTTCACTAAGGAGAAACAGAGAGAAAAGACTGGCTAGCTTCACTAAGGAGAAACAGAGAGAAAAGACTGGCTAGCTTCACTAAGGAGAAACAGAGAGAAAAGACTGGCTAGAAGGAGAAACAGAGAGAAAAGACTGGCTAGCTTCGCTAAGGAGAAACAGAGAGAAAAGACTGGCTAGCTTCACTAAGGAGGAACAGAGAGAAAAGACAGCTTCAGAGAAAACACAGACTGGCTAGCTTCACTAAGGAGAAACAGAGAGAAAAGACTGGCTAGCTTCACTAAGGAGAAACACAGAGAAAAGACTGGCTAGCTTCCCTAAGGAGAAACAGAGAGAAAAGACTGGCTAGCTTCACTAAGGAGAAACAGAGAGAAAAGACTGGCTAGCTTCACTAAGGAGAAACAGAGAGAAAAGACTGGCTAGCTTCATTAAGGAGAAACTAGGACAGCAGAGACCCTGCCCATCTTCTGAAAACATATAGAACCCTAAACTTCCCCCAAAAACTCACACGTAACAATTTTTTTCTACTAATTATCTAGTAAAAGACTGAGTGCTTATGATGTACTGACCATTCCAGACAGGTAAAACACAGCATGACACCATTCCAGACAGGTAAAACAGAGCATGACACCATTCCAGACAGGTAAAACACAGCATGACACCATTCCAGACAGGTAAAACACAGCATGACACCATTCCAGACAGGTAAAACAGAGCATGACACCATTCCAGACAGGTAAAACACAGCATGACACCATTCCAGACAGGTAAAATGCATTATGATACCATTCCAGACAGGTAAAATGCATTATGACACCATTCCAGACAGGTAAAATGCATTATGATACCATTCCAGACAGGTAAAATGCATTATGACACCATTCCAGACAGGTAAAATGCATTATGATACCATTCCAGACAGGTAAAATGCATTATGATACCATTCCAGACAGGTAAAATGCATTATGACACCATTCCAGACAGGTAAAACGCATTATGACACCATTCCAGACAGGTAAAATGCATTATGACACCATTCCAGACAGGTAAAACACAGCATGACACCATTCCAGACAGGTAAAACGCATTATGACACCATTCCAGACATAGCATACTATATTTTATTTCTACCTCTCTCCCTCTTTTCTCTCTCTGTTCAAACTCACCCATCTTCTCCAGCAGCTCCCACTCATCCTGTAGGAAGACTCCGTAGTGCCCTTCGTCAGAAATAAATTAGAAACAAATTGACCCCAAACATACAGCATGCGTATCCTAATTGAAAACCACTTTTTTTTTTTTTTTTAAATCAGGGTTTCTCTCTCTCACACACCATCTCTGTCTCTGAGTGGGGTTTCAGGGTTAGTTAGTACCTCTCTTGGCGATCATCTGTGGGCATCCCAGGTTGAGATCGATAGCATCACAGTAGTCCTGAGCCAGTAGACATGCCTGGACAAACACCTCTGGGTCGTTGGCACAGAACTGACACACACACACACACACACACACACACACACACACACACACACACACACACACACACACACACACACACACACACACACACACACACACACACACACACACACACACACACACACACACACACACACACACACAAAGAAAGAAAGCAGAGAAAGTGCATCACAAAACACCTCTGAGTTATTGGCACAGAACTGAGACCATTACACAGGAATCGGGGTGGTGGTAAAACACAGAGGCTAGCTGAAACAGGGTGAGATGTGGTGGTAAAACACAGAGGCTAGCTGAAACAGGGTGAGAGGTGGTGGTAAAACACAGAGGCTAGCTGAAACAGGGTGAGAGGTGGTGGTAAAACACAGAGGCTAGCTGAAACAGGGTGAGAGGTGGTGGTAAAACACAGAGGCTAGCTGAAACAGGGTGAGATGTGGTGGTAAAACACAGAGGCTAGCTGAAACAGGGTGAGAGGTGGTTGTAAAACACAGAGGCTAGCTGAAACAGGGTGAGAGGTGGATGGTGAAACACAGAGGCTAGCTGAAACAGGGTGAGAGGTGATGGTAAAACTCAAGAGGCTAGCTGAAACAGGGTGAGAGAGGGATGGTAAAACACAGAGGCTAGCTGAAACAGGGTGAGAGTGGATGGTAAAACACAGAGGCTAGCTGAAACAGGGTGAGAGGTGGTGGTAAAACACAGAGGCTAGCTGAAACAGGGTGAGAGGTGGTTGTAAAACACAGAGGCTAGCTGAAACAGGGTGAGAGTGGATGGTGAAACACAGAGGCTAGCTGAAACAGGGTGAGAGGTGATGGTAAAACTCAAGAGGCTAGCTGAAACAGGGTGAGAGTGGATGGTAAAACACAGAGGCTAGCTGAAACAGGGTGAGAGTGGATGGTAAAACACAGAGGCTAGCTGAAACAGGGTGAGAGAGGGATGGTAAAACTCAGAGGTCGGCTAATAGCTGTAGTTGAATCATACGACCTGTGACACTCCATTCCCTGTCGGCATGTGTTCGTGTGTCTTTCTCTCTCACCTGTGTAATAAGCGGCCTGTCTTCGGGGCAGACTTCGCTGTACAGGTTATCTTTCCTGTAGTTGGCGTCGCGTACAAACACCTGCGCGTGCAGCATGGGCGTGTAGCACAGCTCGGCGCCATGGCGACGGCTCAGTAGACGCCAGGCCAGTTCGCTCTGGTCCACCATGGGTGCAACGACGTAACGCGCCCCCCTCAGCGTGGTCTTCCAGAACTCAAAGCCTTGCAGCTTCACCGCCATCACAGCAACCTGACCTGACAGAGGGAGAGGGGAATGAGAGAGAAAATGAGGTTGTTTTGACCATAGGAGGACAATACAGTCAAAAATAAGAGGGTGCTG